>NC_086445.1:273978283-274098283 GCF_028390025.1 Pseudophryne corroboree
GAGTCACTGTGTGCTGTGTATCGCTTTTTTCAGGCAGAGAACGGATTATAAATAAAAGTGGTGGTCACTGGTCACTATCAGCAAAACTCTGCACTGTACACTACTGAGTACTCCTAATGCTCCCCAAAATTAGTAAATCAAGTGTCTAAATGGAGAGGACGCCAGCCACGTCCTCTCCCTATCAATCTCAATGCACGTGTGAAAATGGCGGCGACGCGCGGCTCCTTATATAGAATCCGAGTCTCGCGATAGAATCCGAGCCTCGCGAGAATCCGACAGCGTCATGATGACGTTCGGGCGCGCTCGGGTTAACCGAGCAAGGCGGGAAGATCCGAGTCGCTCGGACTCGTGAAAAAAAACATGAAGTTCTGGCGGGTTCGGATTCAGAGAAACCGAACCCGCTCATCTCTAGTGTCGACTACGATAATGCAAAGTTACAGCCAAAATGGCTGAAAGGTATTCAATATATGATTATTGTAATAAAAGATGATTTGCATATCACTGATGACTCATTTGTCCCTGACACAAGGGTACACATGTTAAGGGGAAGAAAGCTGAGGTAAATTTCCTTCCTCTCATGAGGAAAAAGGGCGGGAATCTCCAGACAAGAAACTGCAGCTTCCCACAAGGGATTCTCAGGCAGTATCCTTTCCCCACTAGGGCCAGGATGTGATGGGAATCTTCCCCTAGGGTGTCACGTTTGCCCAGACGGTAGCACTAGCTGTTCTCAGGGATCCTGCAGATAGCGTGCACATTCTAGTACACTACTCAGACCGGCGATTGTGTCGGCATGGGTTTATAGCGCTGTGGCAGCGTGGACAGGTACCTTATCAGCAGAGATTGAGACCCTAGTATGCATATAGATAGATAGATATATATATATATATATATATAGATATATATAGATAGATATATATAGATAGATATATACATATTGAAGATGCTGTCTTAAGAGATATATATATATATATATATATATATATATATATATATAGCCAGTTCTATGCTCCGGCACTAGGCTATGTCCCAGCAATGGGGCTAACTTGCTCCGGTGCCCTCCTCCAGGTATAGATACCAGATGGATATCAACTAGGACAAATGAGGCGGCACTCAGAGTCTTCAAACAAGTGAAAAATTGTAATGGTGCTTCAACGTTTCGGGGTCTCCCCCTTCGTCAGGAATAATGCAGTGCAAAATACAATGTGTTTAAATAGAACTTACCCCCCTTCAGGAACATCCCATCCAGCGTGCATCCGTGGCCGCGCCATCCCGGCGCCCAGCCCGCCGTCCTCAGCGTCTCAGCGGAAGTGACGCGTCGGCGCCTGGAGGCGCGTCCACAGGCCCGCTGCCTAGCAACAGAGAGGGATGTAAACACCCGTTAGTGATACAGGGACGTGAACTTTGCTTTGAGTCACTGTTCCCGTGTCTATACAATTATCATACAACGAAGATAAAAATTGGTGTGCTCTCTTAAAATAGTGCTAGACAATAAAACATTAATAACATGTGCATATACACAACTTTTTAAAAAAAAATTCAGGCAATTAGTGAAAAACACAAAGTGACAGTTAATAATACACAACACAATATCTCATTGACATGCCCAGATGAAACCACCCTTTTGACTCCACCATACTCTATTCATATTTATACTAATGGTGCCGACACTGAGCATGGAGTTTTACAGATATCCTGCGCAAATTCTTCACTAATTGCCTGAAATTTTTTAAAAAAAGTTGTGTATATGCACATGTTATTAATGTTTTATTGTCTAGCACTATTTTAAGAGAGCACACCAATTTTTATCTTCGTTGTATGATAATTGTATAGACACGGGAACAGTGACTCAAAGCAAAGTTCACGTCCCTGTATCACTAACGGGTGTTTACATCCCTCTCTGTTGCTAGGCAGCGGGCCCGTGGACGCGCCTCCAGGCGCCGACGCGTCACTTCCGCTGAGACGCTGAGGACGGCGGGCTGGGCGCCGGGATGGCGCGGCCACGGATGCACGCTGGATGGGATGTTCCTGAAGGGGGGTAAGTTCTATTTAAACACATTGTATTTTGCACTGCATTATTCCTGACGAAGGGGGAGACCCCGAAACGTTGAAGCACCATTACAATTTTTCACTTGTTTGAAGACTCTGAGTGCCGCCTCATTTGTCCTAGTTGGTATATATATATATATATATATATATATATATATATAAAACATGCCCAAAGAGACATGAGTATACTAGGTCTTGGAGTCAAAGCTATGTCGATTTCTGCTTGACGTGTCCTGTAGAATATGCAATGGACAGATGATGCCGACTTAAGAGGCATATGGAAGGCTGAGGATTGTGTGGAGAAGGGTTCTCGGACCTGGTCTCCGCAGCTTTAGCTGGTAAATTCTAATATTTTGCCTTATATTCCTGCACAGCCTAGGAAAGCACGACATTATCAAATGCAGCCTTTCGAATAAAGAAACAAGAAAGTCCGAGGTGCGTCCTTTCTTGCCAGAGGCGGCGGCAGAGGGAAGAAGCTGCACAACACAGCTAGTTCCCAGGAACAGAAGTCCTCCCTGGCCTCTACAAAAATCCACTGCATGTCGCTGGGGCTCCACAGGCGGAGCTAGGCCCGGTGGGGGCACGCCTTCGTAAGTTCAGCCACAAGTGGGTTCACTCCCTGTTAGATCCCTGGGCGATCGATATTGTGTCTCAGGGATATAAGCTGGACTTTGAGAAGATGCCCCCTCACCGACGGCCCTGCTGGCTTCCCCCCACGAGAGGGAAACAGTGTTAACTGCAATTCACAAATTGTATCTTCAACAGGCGGCGGTCAAGGTTCCCCTCCTTCAACAAGGAGGGGGTTATTATTCGACCATGTTGTAGTCCCGTAACCTGACGGTTCGGTCGGACCCATATTGAATTTAAAATCCCTGAACATTTACCTGAAAAGGTTCAAGTTCAAGTTGGAATCGCTAAGAGCGGTTATTGCAAGCCTGAAAGGTGACTCGGGACATAAAGGATGCATACCTTCAGGTCCCCATTTATCCACCTCATCAGGCGTACCTCAGAATTACGGTACGGGATTGTCATTACCAATTTCAGAGGTTGCCGTTTGGTCTCTCCACGGCCTTGAGAATGTTCACCAAGGTAATGGCGGAAATGATGGTGCTCCTGCGGAAGCAAGGTGTCACTATTATCACGTACTTGGACGATCTCCTCATAAAAGCGATATCAAGAGAGCAGTTGCTGAACAGCGTATCACTTGAAGTGTAACAGCAACACGGCTGGATTCTATATATTCCAAAGTCGCAGTGGGCTCTTACAGCTCATCTGCTTCTCCTAGGCATGATCCTAGACACAGACAAGAAAAGGGTTATCTCCCGATAGAGAGAGCTCAGGAGCTCGTGACACTGGTCAGGAATCTATTAAAACCAAAACAGGGGTCAGTGCATCACTGCACTCGAGTCCTGGGAAGGAGGGTGGCCTCATACGAGGCCATTCCCTTCGGCAGGTTCCATACGAGGTCCTTCCAATGGGACTTACTGGACAAATGGTCCGGATCACATCTTCAGATGCATCGGTTAATCACCCTATCCCCCAGGGCCAGGGTGTCTCTACTGTGGTGGCGGCAGAGTGCTCACCTTCTCGAAGGTCGCAGATTCGGCATTCAGGACTGGGTCCTGGTGACCACGGATGCAAGCCTCCGAGGGTGGGGGGCAGTCACACAGGGAAGAAATTTGCAGGGGCTGTGGTCAAGTCAGGTGACTTGCCTTCACATCAACTAAGGGCCATATACAACGCCCTAAGTCAAGCGGAGATCCTGCTTCGCGACCAACCGGTTCTGATCCAGTCAGATCACAGTGGCTCATGTAAACCGCCAAGGCGGCACAAGGAGCAGGGTGGCGATGGTAGAAGCCACCAGAATTCTTCGCTGGGTGGAGAATCACGTAAGCGCACTGTCAGCAGTGTTCATTCCGGGAGTGGACAACTGGGAAGCGGACTTCCTCAGCAGGCACGACCTCCACCCGGGAGAGTGGGGACTTCATCAGGAAGTCTTCATGCAGATTGCAAATTGGTGGGAAGTGCCACAGGTGGACATAATGGCGTCCCGCCTCAACAAAAAGCTAAAAAGGTATTACGCCAGGTCAAGGGACCCTCAGGCGATAGCTGTGGACGCACTAGTAACACCATGGAGTTCCAGTCGGTCTATGTGTTTCCTCCTCTTCCTCTCATACCAAAGGTGCTGAGAATTGTAAGAAAAAGAGGAGTGAGAACAATACTCATCGTTCCGGATTGGCCAAGAAGGACTTGGTACCCAGAACTACAAGAGATGATCACAGAGGACCCATGGCCTCTGCCTCTCAGACAGGACCTGTTGCAACAGGGGTCCTGTCTGTTCCAAGACTTACCGCGGCTGCGTTTGACGGCATGGCGGTTGAACGCCGGATCCTAACCGAAAAGGGCATCCCGGATGAAGTGATTCCTACGCTGATAAAAGCTAGGAAGGATGTAACAGCTAAGCATTATCACCGTATATGGCGAAGATATGTTGTTTGGTGTGAGGCCAGGATGGCCCCTACAGAGGAATTCCAGCTGGGTCGATTTCTGCACTTCCTACAGTCAGGTGTGACTATGGGCCTGAAATTAGGGTCCATAAAGGTCCAGATTTCGGCCCTATCCCTTTTCTTTCAAAAAGAACTGGCTTCACTGCCTGAGGTTCAGACGTTTGTAAAGGGAGTGCTGCATATTCAGCCCCCTTTTGTGCCACCAGTGGCACCTTGGGATCTTAACGTTGTGTTGGATTTCCTGAAATCCCACTGGTTTGAACCACTTAAGACCGTGGAACTAAAGTATCTCACGTAGAAAGTGGTCATGCTGTTGGCCTTAGCATCGGCGAGGCGTGTATCAGAATTGGCGGCTTTGTCATGTAAAAGCCCTTATTTGATCTTCCATATGGACAGGGCAGAATTGCGGACTCGTCCCCAATTTCTCCCAAAGGTGGTATCATCGTTTCATTTGAACCAACCTATTGTGGTCCCTGCGGCTACTCGGGACTTGGAGGATTCCAAGTTGCTGGACGTAGTCCGGGCTTTGAAAATATATGTTTTCAGAACGGCTGGAGTCAGGAAGGCTGACTCGCTGTTTATTCTGTATGCACCCAATAAGCTGGGTGCTCCTGCTTCAAAGCAAACTATTGCGCGCTGGATCTGTAGCTCGATTCAGCTGGCTCATTCTGCGGCTGGATTGCCGCATCCAAAATCAGTGAAAGCCCATTCCACAAGGAAGGTGGGCTCTTCTTGGGCGGCTGCCCGAGGGATCTCGGCTTTACAGCTTTGCCGAGCGGCTACTTGGTCGGGTTCAAACACTTTTGCAAAGTTCTACAAGTTTGATACCCTGGCTGAGGAGGACCTTGTGTTTGCTCATTCGGTGCTGCAGAGTCATCCGCACTCTCCCGCCCGTTTGGGAGCTTTGGTATAATCCCCATGGTCCTTACGGAGTCCCCAGCATCCACTAGGACGTTAGAGAAAATAAGAATTTACTCACCGGTAATTCTATTTCTCGTAGTCCGTAGTGGATGCTGGGCGCCCGTCCCAAGTGCGGACTTTCTGCAATACGTGTATATAGTTATTGCTTAATAAAGGGTTATTGTTATGAGCCATCCGTTGAGTGATGCTCAGTTGTTGTTCATGCTGTTAACTGGGTAAGGTTATCACGAGTTGTACGGTGTGATTGGTGTGGCTGGTATGAGTCTTACCCTGGATTCCAATCCTTTCCATGTAATGTCAGCTCTTCCGGGCACAGTTTCCCTAACTGAGGTCTGGAGGAGGTGCATAGAGGGAGGAGCCAGTGCACACCAGATAGTACCTAATCTTTCTTTAGAGTGCCCAGTCTCCTGCAGAGCCCGTCTATTCCCCATGGTCCTTACGGAGTCCCCAGCATCCACTACGGACTACGAGAAATAGAATTACCGGTGAGTAAATTCTTATTTTCTCTAATGTCCTAGTGGATGCTGGGGACTCCGTAAGGACCATGGGGATTATACCAAAGCTCCCAAAAGGGCGGGAGAGTGCGGATGACTCTGCAGCACCGATTGAGCAAACACAAGGTCCTCCTCAGCCAGGGTATCAAACTTGTAGACCTTTGCAAAAGTGTTTGAATTTGACCAAGTAGCCGCTCGGCAAAGCTGTAATGCCGAGACCCCTCGGGCAGCCGCCCAAGAAGGGCCCACCTTCCTAGTGGAATGGGCCTTAACTGATTTTGGCAGCGGCAATCCAGCCGCAGAATGAGCCTTCTGAATCGTGTTACAGATCCAGCGAGCAATAGTTTGCTTTGAAGCAGGAGCACCAAGCTTGTTGGAAGCATACAGGATAAACAAAGACCCTGTTTTCCTGACCCTAGCCGTTCTGGCTACATAAACCTTCAAAGCCCTGACCACATCAAGCAACTCGGAATCCTCCAAGTCAGTAGTAGCCACAGGCACCACAATAGGTTGGTTTATATGAAAGGATGAAACCACTCTCGGCAGAAATTGTGGACGGGTCCGCAATTCTGCTCTATCCGCATAGAAAACCAGATAGGGGCTTTTATGTGACAAAGCCTCCAACTCTGACACACGCCTAGCCGAAGCCAAGGCTAATAGCATGACCACCTTCCACGTGAGATATTTCAACTCTACCGTTTTGAGTGGTTCAACTAGTGGGATTTCAGGAAACTCAACACCACGTTAAGATCCCAAGGTGCCACTGGAGGCACAAAAGGGGGCTGAAAATGCAGCACTCCCTTTACAAACGTCTGAACGTCAGGTAGAAAAGTCCACTCCTTTTGAAAGAAAATGGATAGGGCTGAAATCTGGACCTTAATGGAACCCAATTTTAGGCTCTAATTCACTCCTGACTGTAGGAAGTGAAGGAAACGGCCCAGCTGGAATTCCTCCGTAGGGGCATTCCTGGCCTCACACCAAGCAGCATATTTTCGCCATATACGGTGATAATGTTGAGCTGTCACGTCCTTCCTAGCCTTTATCAGTGTAGGAATGACCTCCTCCGGAATGCCTTTCTCCGCTAGGATCCGGCGTTCAACCGCCATGCCGTCAAACACAGCCGCGGTAAGACTTGGAACAGACAGGGCCCCTATTGCAACCAGTCCTGTCTTAGAGGAAGAGGCCACGGTTCCTCTGTGAGCATTTTTTGCAGATCTGGACACCAAGTCCTTCGTGGCCAATCTGGAACAATGAGTATCGTTCTCACTCCTATTTTTCTTATTATTCTCAGCACCTTGGGTATGAGAGGAAGAGGAGGAAATACATAGACCGACTGGAACACCCACTGTGTCACCAGGGCATCTACAGCTATCGCCTGAGGGCCTCAAGACCTGGCACAATACCTCTGTAGTTTTTTGTTGAGGCGGGATGTCATCATGTCCACCTGTGGCAGTTCCCACCGACATGCAATCTGTGCGAAGACTTCCTGATGAAGTCCCCACTCTCCCGGGTGGAGGTCGTGTCCCGGGATGAACACTGCTGACAGTGCGCTTACGTGATTTTCCGCCCAGCGAAGAATTCTGGCGGCTTCCGTCATAGCTTCCCTGCTCCTTGTGCCACCTTGTCGGTTTACATGAGCCACTGCGGTGAGGGTGTCTGACTGAATCAGAACCGGTTGGTCGCGAAGCAGGGTCTCCGCTTGACGTAGGGCGTTGTATACGGCCCTTAGTTCCAGGATGTTGATGTGAATGCAAGTCTCCTGACTTGACCACAGACCTTGGAAAATTCTTCCCTGTGTGACTGCTCCCCACCCTCGGAGGCTTGCATCCGTGGTCACCGGGACCCAGTCCTGAATGCCGAATTTGCGGCCCTCGAGAAGGTGAGCACTCTGCAGCCACCACAGGAGAGACACCCTGGCCCTGGGGGATAGGGTGATTAACCGATGCATCTGAAGATGTGATCCGGACCACTTGTCCAGTAAGTCCCATTGAAAGGTCCTCGCATGGAACCTGCCGAAGGGAATGGCCTCGTATGATGCCACCATCCTTCCCAGGACTCGAGTGCAGTGATGCACTGACCCCTGTTTTGGTTTTAATAGATTCCTGACCAGTGTCATGAGCTCCTGAGCTCTCTCTATCGGGAGATAACCCTTTTCTGGTCTGTGTCTAGAATCATGCCTAGGAAAGGCAGACGAGCCGTAGGAACCAACTGCGACTTTGGAATATTTAGAATCCAGCCGTGTTGCCGTTACACTTCCAGAGAAAGTGCTACGCTGATCAGCAACTGCTCTCTTGATCCCGCTTTTATGAGGAGATCGTCCAAGTATGGGATAATTGCTTCCGCAGGAGTACCACCAATTCCGCCATTACCTTGGTAAATATTCTCTGTGCCGTGGAGAGACCAAACGGCAACGTCTGAAATTGGTAATGACAATCCTGTACCACAAATCTGAGGTACGCCTGATGAGGTGGATAAATGGGGACATGAAGGTATGCATCCTTTATGTCCAGAGCCACCATAAAATCCCCCCTTCCAGGCTTGCGACGACCGCTCTCAGCGATTCCATCTTGAACTTGAACCTTTTCAGGTATATGTTCAGGGATTTTAAATTCAATATGGGTCTGACCGAACCGTCCGGTTTTGGGACTACAACATGGTCGAATAATAACCCCCTCCTTGTTGAAGGAGGGGCACCTTGACCACCACCTGTTGAAGATACAATTTGTGAATTGCAGTTAACACTATTTCCCTCTCGTGGGGGGAAGAAAGCCGGCAGGGCCCTCGGTGAGGGGGCATCTCCTTGAAGTCCAGCTTGTATCCCTGAGACACAATATCTATTGCCCAGGGATCCAACAGGTAGTGAACCCACTTGTGGCTGAAATTTCGAAGACGTGCCCCCACCGGGCCTAGCTCCGCCTGCGGTGGATTTTGTAGAGGCCAGGGAGTACTTCTGTTCCTGGGAACTAGCTGTGTTGTGCAGCTTCTTTCCCCTGCCTCTGGCAAGAAAGGACGCACCTCGGACTTTCTTGTTTCTTTGTGATCGAAAGGACTGCATTTGATAATGTCGTGCTTTCCTAGGCTGTGCGGGAATATAAGGCAAAAGATCAGAATTACCAGCCATAGCTGTGGAGACCAGGTCCGAGATCCCTTCTCCACATAATCCTCAGCCTTGTAAGGTAAACCTTCCATATGCCTCTTAAGTCGGCATCACCTGTCCATTGCATGTTCCACAGGACACATCAAGCAGAAATCGACATAGCATTGACTCTAGAACCCAGTAGACTAATGTCTCTTTGGGCATGTTTTTTATATATATATATATATATATATATATATATATATATATCTCTATCTAAGACAGCATCTTTTATATATATATATATATCTATATATATATATATATATATATATATGTATACATACTAGGGTCTCAATCTCTGCTGATAAGGTATCTGTCCACGCTGCTACAGCGCTATAAACCCATGCCGACACAATCGCCAGTCTGAGTAGTGTACCAGAATGCGTGTAAATGGACTTCAAAGTACTTTTACTGCATGCTATCTGCAGGATCCCTGAGGATAGCTGTTAAGTCAGCGCTACCTTTTGGGCAAATGTGACACCCTAGGGGAAGATTCCCATCGTATCCTGGCCCTAGTAGTGAAAGGATACTCCGAGAATTCTTTGTGGGAAACTGCAGTCTCTTGTCTGGAGATTCCCGCTTTTTTTCTTCATGAGAGGAGGGAAATTTACCTCAGCTTTCTTCCCCTTAAACATGTGTACCCTTGTGTCAGGGACAGATGAGTCATCAGTGATATGCAAAACATTTTTTATTACAATAATCATATATTGAATACTTTCCTGCCATTTTGGCTGTTACTTTGCATTATCGTAGTCGACACTGGAGTCAGACTCCGTGTCGATATCAGTGTCTATTATTTTGGATAGTGAGCATTGAGAGACTCTGAAGGTCTCTGCGACATAGGGACAGACATGGGTAGATTCCGTCTGTTCTCTAATCTTTTGTGCAATAAATTTACCTTAGCACTTAATTTCACATATCCAAACAGGTGTCGGCGTTGTCGACGGAGACACCACTCACACACACATTTGCTCCATCTCCTCCTTAGGGGAGCCTTTTACCTCAGACATGTCGACACACACGTACCGACACACCACACACTCAGGGAATGCTCATCTGAAGACAATTCCCCCACAAGGCCCTTTGGAGAGACAGAGAGAGTGTATGCCAGCACACACCCCAGCGCTATAAACCCAGGAATAACACAGTAACTTAATGTTAACCCAGTAGCTGCTGTTTATATTGATTTTTGCGCCTAATTATGTGCCCCCCCCCCCCCCCCCCCTCCTCTCTTTTTACCCTCTTCTACCGTGTATCTGCAGGGGAGAGCATGGGGAGCTTCCTCTCAGCGGAGCTGTGGAGAAAAAATGGTGCAGGTGAGTGCAGAGGAAGAAGCCTCGCCCCCTCGACGGCGGGCTTCTGTCCCACTAAAATATAAATTTTCTTGGCGGGGGCTCATACATATATGCAGTGCCCAACTGTATATATGTGTACTTTTGCCAAAAGAGGTCCATATGCTGCCCAGGGCGCCCTCCCCCCCCCCCCCCCCCCTGCGCCCTGCACCCTTGCAGTGACCGGAGTATGTGAGGTGTGTGGGAGCAATGGCGCACAGCTGCAGTGCTGTGCGTTACCTCAGTGAAGAACGGAGTCTTCTGCCGCCGATTTCGAAGTCTTCTTGCTTCTCATACTCACCCGGCTCTGCGAGGGGGACGGCTGCGCGGCTCTGGGATCGGACGACGAGGGTGAGATCCTGTGTACGATCCCTCTGGAGCTAATGGTGTCCAGTAGCCTAAGAAGCAGGACCTAGCTTCAGAGAGTAGGGCTGCTTCTCTCCCCTCTGTCCCACGATGCAGGGAGTCTGTTGCCAGCAGAGCTCCCTGAAAATAAAAAACCTAACAAAATACTTTCTCACAGCAAGCTCAGGAGAGCTCACTGAACAGCACCCAGCTCGTCCGGGCACAGTCTCAAACTGAGGTCTGGAGGAGGGACATAGAGGGAGGAGCCAGAGCACACCAGAATCTAAATTCTTTCTTAAAGTGCCCATGTCTCCTGCGGAGCCCGTCTATTCCCCATGGTCCTTACGGAGTCCCCAGCATCCACTAGGACGTTAGAGAAATAATATTTTGGAGGACTTGATTGGTTGTATCAGTTTGCTAAGTATTGTAGTTTATCACATGAACAACCCAGGCATCTTCACAGGAATTTTTTTCCTGAGATTACAGTGAGTAAGTAGTTTATGCAGACATGAAAGTTATACAAGACTACCAACTGAATGTTGTGGGTTTCTTTATTTACAATAACAAGTTTGTGCAGAACAGACAGATAAACATTGGGGTTATTCTATAGGGGAACTAGCTGTGACATTCAGGGGTACTTGAAAAAAAACTCTGTAATGACGGGATGGGACGTCCAGGTTCTAATTATTAGACACATAGGGAAAGCAGTGTCCTAGGGATGTCTAGCACCATGGTTCAAAGTAGAATCCTGATAATAAAACTGTAAAGCTTATTCCTGTATCCCTTTAAAAAAAAATGCACATGTGAACTATAGTTCCATATCACTTTTAAGTTTCATAAATTGTATTGTGTGACAAATATATACGTACGGTTAACTCTGTTGTGTCTTTTTTTTTTTTTAAGATCTTGTTTATAACAGATTTATTTCTTCCAATAGTGATTATATTCAGTGCAAATGTATTGCTGTGCAAATGTGGAGGGTACAAAGAACACAAATGGACTGCCAGGGCTACCAAGGTGGAAAATGACTGAGAACCACTACTGTAGGGAATCCTAATCCTGAATAGCACTGTACATCCCAGAATATAAATTGTTCTCAGGAGTTCTCCAAAACTTAGCCTCCTATTAATTCCTGTTGTCACCATTCCACCAAAGCAGATCTACACTGCAGAGGGCTGCCCTACAAACAACCATTGTTATACCATTGTTATACAGATTACGCTTTCAAAATAAGCAAAATCACAACTATGAATTAGAGAATTTAATTCTGTCATCACAGCTAGTGGTAAATGGGCCCCTCGTGTGCTTGCAAAGGGGGCATGACCTTGTAGGTATGGGGGCGTAGCCTTATGGCACGCACCCGCTTCCATCACTATGTGAGCGTGCTCAGCACTCCTTGATTTAAGGGGTCCCCACTCCTCTAGGAAACCCCGGCCAGGGGTGACTAGTTGGGGGGGGGGGTAATGCCACGGCCGCAGGGACCTACATAAATGTGTCCCCCGGCTGTGGCATTATGTTCCTGGCTAGTGGAGCACGGTGCTGGTTTTAAAAATACGGGGGACCCCTACATCTTTTGTCCCCCGTATTTTTGGAACCAGGACCAGACTAAAAGCCTGGTGCTGGTTGTCTAAATACGGGCAACCCCTTTCCAATTTTTTTTCTCAGTATTTAAACAACCAGGACTGGCTCAAAGAGCCCGAGGCTGGTAAAACTTAGGAGGGGGGAACTCACGCATTATTTTTTTTAACCCATTCAGACCCTTCTCCATTAAGTTAATGGAAGCCCTGGACAACAAAATTGCTCCCACTCCCTTCCCAGTCCCAAACACTAATTTTTTTTTTCTATAAAAATGTACAATATACCACAAGTATGATGAGCAGGCAGGCAGCGTGCATTGGCAGCATCGGACTGAGATGCAGATTTGGGGCGGAGGGCTGGGTCAGTTGATGGTGGGCGAGTTTGTAAGCCATTGGCGGTGGCAGCGGGAATCGTCTAAGAGGCAGTAGCATGCATTGGCACAGCACCGTTAGGGGTCATCGGCAGGATTCGGCAGACATTATGGCTGTAGTGCCTCACCAGTCACTGACCTCACCGCACGCCACTGGACGTTACTGATCATAGTGCACATCTATTTCACTGCAGATGCGGCCGGGATGCAGGAGGGTTGTCTACTGTCTCAGAAAATCTCCATGAAATTCATGAGTCTCCAAGAAATGCAGAGAGTCCGCAAATATGCTATAACTTATCTTTCCTCCTGACGAACACAAATTAACAGAACTAGTCCATATAGGTTCCAATACATTTTTATTTTATTTTTATATTTGGGACCTAAAAAGAAGTGTGCCGTGTCACTTATGGCTTTAACAAATGTCAGGCCACAATAATCATAGCATTCTGGGAGAATACAATAGCATTGCTAATGACACCCATTGTAATTCACCCTAAACTATGTCTTTTTAATTTATTAGATGAAGAGACATGGGTGTGTCAGACATGACTGGGCACTATCAGGGAACAAGCACTTTCTAATACAAGGGCGATAGCCTTAACATGCGCACAGCTACATTTCCAATTAAATCACATTTTCAAGCATATTTCAAGGTAAAGTTACTGAAGTAAACAACAAAGAGTTTGATGAAGGAATTTCCCCGTTTCATTTACAGCAGTAAAACATAAGCACAGTCTTAAGAAAATGCCAGAATAATTTTTCCTTTCAAGAAGCCTGCCCTACATGTAACCTGCATTTTGATAAATGAAAGTAGTTCTGCTGACTCCAACAAACATGTCAGCTTTGATTGCCACAGAGAATTAAAGGGGGTTACTGATGCAAGAAGAAACACAGTCATGAGTAAAATATTGAGCAACCTTTAAAGGAATACAATCTGCTAAGTGTATCCTTAGTTTTTAATCATGAAGTACTGGATTGCATTCAGGTATTTAGCTACTATGTAAAGCAGAAGCCTGAAAGATCACTTGGAATGTATTTTATCGAACTCATTTCCATAGCCTTCTTCGATCTGCCTTGTAACGTCTTTGGGGGATCCATCATATTTCCGCGCTCTCAATTAAAATTCTCTCATAGGATTCTTTTTGTATTGGCATTTATTCATCAATCAGTATAATTTATCACATTTCATTTTTAAGCAGCCAAACTTGGAAAAAGACATCTCAGGAGAACCATAGCAATTATGAGCATATTCAGAGCCGCTATTTCATTTACACATGAAATTGGAATGTAGATATCTAATGAGCATGGTACCATTTCTTTCATGTTTTCAGTAAAGCCAGGATTGGCGCCTGTATTCTAAATCTTTTACAGGTATGTGTGTAGATGACTCTTTCTGTAAGGAGTGGAAGGCTCCAGAGAATTTTTCCCTCTGAAAGGATAGTACATGGCGATATGGTAAAGAGAGGTGTGCCTGTAACTGTATGTTATGGACATAAAATAATCAAGCTTATACAATGACACTCAGTGGCGTAAGTTCGTCCCAGTTGCCCAGAGGCAAGATAAATATTGGTGCCCCCCTATTTACTATATTAAGATAAGTATATGTATGTAGATGTGCGTGTGTATATATATATATATATATATATATATATATATAATGCAGAGAAAGGGGTGGTGTCTAAGGGAGCTAAACACATAGATATCATCCAGAATTTGACCACAAATCACTTTAAAAGAATTTTTTAAATATATTTATATAAAAGTATTCGACAATAACAGTGAATAAAAAATGGCTGACATGATCAAAATGCAGACATCAGATATGAACACCATATAATGCGGATAATTGGTAAGTCCAATGTGGTTTTCTTAATTAGTACATATCCGATGTTGTTATATCCGAACCAGAAATCCAACGTGTTTCGTCCAACTGGACTTCATCAGGGGCTCAATATCTAAACAATAAATAGATCAATGATATATGATAATATGCACAATAGCAAGGTCAGGCCATAGTGGTCAAAAGGATAGTGACAAATAATTGGATGGCAATATATACATATATGAGCATGCATATACATACCAAAAAAGTCGGAAGAACATAAAAGAATAGATGACCAATTAGTGATCGTATTAGTCCCACATCTGAAAAAACCATAAAATATATATATAATATTTCCAAACCCTATCGGGTGAATTAAACTAAAACATTTCTTTAGAAACTGAAACGTTGCTCTGCTATAAACCGCTGATGTGTTTGTGATCATTGCAGTTTGCCGTGAGTGCCACGTCTTTCTCTTGTGTGTGTGTGTGTGTGTGTGTGTGTGTGTGTGTATATATATATATATACACATACGTGTGTGTGTGTGTGTGTGTGTGTGTGTGTGTGTGTGTGTGTGTGTGTGTGTGTGTGGAGTGTTCAGAAAAAATGTATATACTGTATTTATACATTTAATTGTCTTTTATTTTAAATCACACATTTCTTAGCAGTCATACCCAGGATTAGAACCCATGACCTTTTACACTAACAGCAGACACTTTACTGATGGAGTTATTTGCTCCTTTAGAGGAAGCATGATAATTCTAACTATATGAAGTTACATGTAATTGTCAGAGAAGTATTTTCATATAGTTAAAATTCTCATATTTCCTATACAGGAGCAAACAGCTTCATCAGTAAGGTGTTGCATCCAGTGTAATAGGATGTGGTTTCTAATCCTGGGTGTGATACTTGTAAAATGTGTATATTTGGTATAATAAAGAGGGTGTGATTTGTAAGGTGCAGGGACCAGTGAGGAAGTCGGCCACTGAAAAGACAGTGGCAGCTATCAATTAACTTAATTCAGTGGTGTCACAGAATGGGAGGAGAGATGCGCCCCCTTCAGAGCAGGAGCCCGGCGGCAGATGACTCCGTTGCCTACCAGAGTTCGGCCTCTGATGACACTTCTTATATTCATTTTGGAGTAGGGGACAAAACAGAGGTTATCTATTTTTAGTACTGGAGACACAATACT
Source organism: Pseudophryne corroboree (assembly GCF_028390025.1). Classification (NCBI taxonomy): domain Eukaryota; kingdom Metazoa; phylum Chordata; class Amphibia; order Anura; family Myobatrachidae; genus Pseudophryne; species Pseudophryne corroboree. Next base: position 273,994,029 of record NC_086445.1, read on the forward strand.
GAAATCAATCTGACAACATGTACACAACCAGTGCTATAGTATGATTGATTTTTCCATCATGTGGCTGTAGAGAAGCCTAACACATCTAGTAAAATACAGTTACAATCAGGTTGGATAGTGTTGCCAACTTGGGTGATTTACTCCACATCTGCAGTAGAAGGAGAGAAGCAAACAGTCCACAACATCAGTCTTCCACTACCACAGCAGTTGTGAACCGTAACACACACGTGGCAATCACTATAGGCCGAGTGTCAAATTTCATTGTGACTGCTTTTTCATTTTGTATGTTTTTATATTCCATTTCATTAAATATTTTGTTATATCTTTTTACAGTACACCATCATTTTTCTTCAGAATGAGTTCAGGATTGAGTCCCCAGTATTATCAATTAGCCACCACTTGGTTCGCTTTGGATTATTCCCCTCTGCAAAAATCAATACCAATAAACCTGTATTTTTGTATTTCTAGTACATACAATTTACATGCACTTTGAGTGTTGTTGTTGTTGTTGTTGTTGTTGTTGTTGTTGTTGTTGTTGTTGTTATTATTATTATATAATATTATTATATAAATTACAATATTACATTACTTTGCTGTCCTTTGTAAAATATTGTAGTTGTGATAATGACTGCTTGTGACAAGTGCTATAGTGCTATAAATCATTATTTGTTTTAGAATATCTCAGCTGAACTAATCAGAAATAATGTAGAGGACTTGAAATGAGTTGCAGTCTTAATTAGAATAATAGGTTTATTGTGCATTGTTCTTCAATTTATGCAGCATCCCTGTCATTTGCATAACACGCTGCTGGCAATGAACGTGACACTTTCAATAATAATATATGTTATAACTGTCCTGAAGTGTATGACAGTTGTCTTGGGATAAAGCTTATCTGGCTTGTTTAGTTACATTGATGTTATGTATTACAAGTAGCATTGCTTCTAACTTACAGCTTCCCATCTTTCAGCCTTTCCATAACTCCCCTATATCTCTGGTGAGAACCCTGTCTCAGTGACTGTGCTATCTCTGGAGAATGCCAGGCCTGCTCCTTAGCCTTACAGGCTTTAGTTCGGTCCTCAAGGCACACTGATACCCCTTTCACACTGAGCTTATAACCTGGGATATTGCCAGGGCAGTCCAGGTTCTCAGTGTTAAAGGCTTGGTCCATGTTGTGTGTCCTGGGTCTGCAACTGGTCTCGACCAGGATTATTCCAGGGACTGACCTGTGTAAGCTGCAGTGTGATGCTGCTTTCACATCGCAAAACCCTGCTTTTGAAACGGTTCTTTAAACGGTTCTTAAAATGGGTCTGAGCAGTTAAACCCTTCACATCGCATGTTGTAACCGATATATTACTGTTTCATTACCGTTTTGGGACCTTTCACACTGAACCCGTTTCACCCATAGAAAACAGTGGTTGTCATTATAAATGGACTTTTCTGGCCCACACATTAATAATTATTAATAATTATTAATAATTTGGCTAGTCGTACGATGGAACCCAGCAGCTTCAAGCATCTTTTCCATGTTTTTGTAGATTACTGCATCCTTCACTGTCCCAGTGATTTGTTTACATATTTCTTCATCCCCTCTGATCCTAAGCAGCTCCCTCACCCCCTCATCACTCCAATTTGCCATTGTATAATATATTTTGAGTAATAAAACACTTCTAAACTCACTCTCATGTGTCTCATGTGTTTTTCCACCAGTTTCCTGCTTCTGCCTGGTGACATCACACATGGAGACAGCCTATCACCTTCTGTGGCTTGGAAATACCGTTTCTGAGCCTTTCACACTGCACAATGAAACGGGTCTGAACCGTGTAGGACCCTGCTTTTTAACCGTTTCAAAATACCTGTACCGGTATTTTGAAAAGGGTGAATTCAAGGTGGCCCTTTCACACCGCAGCTAGAACCGTTTTGGAAGGCTTAAAAATCGGCAATTTACCGGGTTAAAGCTGCAGTGTGAAAGGGGTATGAGAGGTGCTACCCAGGTAATTCAACCCGGTTCGTGGTAAAAGGCACTGGTTGGCTGATTGGCAGATGGCAGTCACTACCCACTTTTCATGACCTCATCTTTGTGTGTCAAAAAAAAATCCACTTCTAATGGCTCATACATTTTGCAGGGCAGACACAGGTTCAGTGTGAAAGAGATTGAGCCAGGAATAACCCGGTTCCAAGGTGCAATGTTAAAAGCTGTAACACAGATTCCTAGGTCGGAAACAGGGCTTCAGTGTGGAAGTGGTATAACAGTACTGGTTTTATTGATATCCATGCTTGAGCACAGCCCAGCTGTTAGTGTGTCTTGAGGACCATGGTTGGGAAATACCGCAATAGACCCAACAAACAACAGCTTGCTCTGCAGGCATCTCTCTCTCTCTCTCATAATACTATCCGCCTCCTTTAGCATCCTCTTCTTTCCACTGAGCAGACACCGGATTGGCCACCCTCAGCATTATGGAGGATGTAGTAACAAATGATTGTCATGGCAACTATATATCACTGCTTATGAAACCTTGCAGCATGCAGTGTATCACAAGAGCTGTGAGGGTAGGGAGGGGACAGGGCCTTCCTCCAGCTCTCTACTGAGCATATATTAAGGCCCGTACACACTCGCCGATATATCAGTCGTTCTATTGAATGGCCGATATATCGCGGGTCCGTTGGCCAGTGTGTACTGGCGATATGTCTGTGAACTCTGTTGTTCACAGACATATCGCATTGGCCCTGCAGCACAGCCGACGGCCAATATATCTACCGATATATTGGCGCATCGCTGTGTGTGTATGGGTGACCATCCGACCGCCCGTACACATGCTGCGGCAGCCGGCCATAATTGACAGCTGAACTGGGCATGCCCGCCTAGTTCATAACGTCAGACCCTGACTGATCGTGCAGTGTGTATGCACAGCACACTGCCCGATCCGTCCATAGATATATCTGCAGATCAATTTATCTGCATATATATCGATCAGTGTGTATCCACCATTAGACACACAACTAACAGTTTTTTTATAATAGATGTTGCAAAAATACAAGTGATATTGGTCATGTTATTGTTTACTAAATGGAATTTGTGAAAAGAAATATAAAAAAAAGTTTTTATTAAGCGAAAAATCAAAAGATAATTAGCTACAATAATATATTAATGGAAAACGGAACCAGAACATATTTGAAATGAATAAATAGCTCAATAACGTATGACCTAATAGAACTTCTCTTTAATTAAGGAAGAAAGAATAACTTGCCTGGGAGAAAAACAAATAGCCAACTATTTCACAGTGTACAATGTTCTATTTATTTCTTTATTTCTTTAATATTTATTAACAGTTTCTTATATAGAGCAGCATATTCCGTTGCGCTTTACAATTAGAACAACAGTAATAGAACAAAACTGGGTAAAAACAGACAGACATAGAGGCAGGGGCGTAGCTATATTGGCTGCTGTTTTATGTATGTTCACTGCAGGCACATCTCTGCTCTCCGGGGCTTACCCGGTCTTTCCTCACTGACTGAAACAGGAAGAAGGCATGGCCATGGTCCGGGGATGTCCCTGCAGGCTCAGCAACGCCTCCTCCCAGCCAGAGCCAGCCCTAACATATTTGATACCCTAGGCAAGATTCTTGTTGGTGCCCCCCATGGCCAAGCTTAGTGTCATTATACTTCTGCGGCTACGGGTCCCTTTATTGTGGCGGGAGGCGTCGCAATGCACCAGCTGCACCCATCACCCAGCAGCTCAGATCACAGCAGCAGCCAGTAACACCCAGTATCCCGCTCCAACATCAATCCTCATCCAGCACAGCACCCCTCATACAGAACCCCACCCCCAGCACAGCACACATCCCCTAGCAGCACAGATCAATAAACCCTGACCGCAATCTCAGTGCTATTATTAGCACGCAAAATTGAATCACCCCCAGAGAGAGATAGGAGCAATAAGGGGAGACAGTGGAAAGAGAGAATAAATTGGGGAAGATGAGTGAGAGAAATAAAAAGAATGGGGGGATAAAAGAGGAGGAGGTGGAGACGAGAGCGAGAAAGAAAAGGAATTGGGGAAGCTGAGTGAGAGAGAGAAAAAAAGAATGGGGGGACAGAAGGAAGGGAAGACGAAAGTGAGAGCAAAAAGGAATTGGGGGAGATGGTAAAGAGAGAGAAGAGGAATGGGGGAGGCGGGAAAGAGAAGGGAGGAAATTAAAACTCTCAAATCTCATTCACAATAGGTAGTGTCCACAGTATATGTGTAAAACACAATAATTTTACCTTTTAATGTTAGAATATTCATGGGATGAGTAAATATTCCTCAGTTATTGTATGCTTGTCTAAATGGTGCCAGTTGTTGCTCCCAATTAATTATTTTTTTTTTAACTAAACATCATTTTCATATTAACTTTACTGTGAACAAGTAAAAATTAGATGTACAGCTGCTTGCGCACGCAGGCTGTTTTTTGCACTGCTGCGACCAGGTAATTGCCGCTTACAGGGGGAGGGGGTTAGGGATGTGCAGGGCTGCGGACGCTTTTGCAGAGACTGCACAAACCAAAAGTTTGTGCAGTCTCTGCACAGCTCAGGACTTACCCGCTGCGACGATCCGGCATGGAGCTGACGTCAGGATCCCTCCCTGAAAATGGCTGGACACGCCTGCGTTCGGACGGACACTCCCAGGAAATGGTGAGTATCTTCCCAGCTCCACCTTCTTTCTGTCAATCTTCTTACGTTCGCGAGTGCAATCCCATTCTTTGTACTTTCCGCCACTGCCTGCCGACGGTCGTCGCCTAGCAGCAACCCGTCTGCGCAATGTGGCCATCGCGCATGCGCAGGTGAGACGTGATCACACGGCTGCAAAATACAGTAGCGCGCGATCGGGTCTGAATTAGGCCCCTGATTTCAAAGGTCCCCTGGAGAGATGGCCTGATGAAGCTGGTGCTGGCTCACTTGTAGATCCTGATTCGGAGACTGATACAACACGGAGGTTGAAGGCTTCCATGAAGGGGAAGTGGTTACCATATTAGTCGGGATTCCGGACATCACAATGTAGACACCGGAATCCCGACTAGCGCCGAAATACAGAAGCCGGAATTCTGCCGCCACAGGCTTTTCTCCCTATATGGGTGTCCACGACACCCATAGAGGGAAAATAAATCCTGTGGCAAGCGCAGTGAGCCACCGTGCCCGCAGCAAGCCTGCAAGGGTCTTGCTAATGCTCACCCTGCTGCCTCATGTGCCTGTGGGCTCATAAGGGATCAGTGGAGATGGAGGAACTAATTGGATCCTTCCTTCCCGCAGCCGTGCACAAATCGCAATCACAGGAATGCACCACGGGGTTGGTTGGAAGTAAAGAAGGTTGGAAGTAAAGAACAGGAAGGGGAGACACGCTGTAAGTTGGCTGGTTCCTCCAAGGGCATGCAAAAAGGCAACAAATGCCCAATCATAATTGCCGCAATTACAGTATGATTTGGCCAAGCTGGGGAGCATGGGGGGTGGGGGGGGAGTTGATAAGCCACCAAGGAGAGTGCAGGGCATGGACCAAAGTCCTGCAGAAGTCGCAGAGGACCAGTTGGGGGTGTGATTGTAATGCCAGTGTCACATTCACAGATGCTGCATAGTGTTTTACCCTTCTCCATCATCCCACACTGTACTCAGCATAAGCATAGGCGTGCGCACGGGGGGTGCCTGGTGCGCACAGGCACCCCCTAATGTCCGGCATCCCCCCCTCCTCATCGAGAATGCAGATCGGTTCCATGCACGCTCAATGCTGTTATAGTGATCACAGTCAGTATGGGTAAAAGCAGCTGAGCCTCCTGTACAGCGAATGAGATGAATCGGGACGAGTAGGCTCTGCCAGGGCATTGCTTCACAGTGTCTCTCTCTCTCCGTGTCCGGCCCCTCCCACCAGGCACAGAGTGGGCTCCGTCTATCAGCCTAGCCCAGCCCTCTCTTCCTGCTCCTCGTTGGTATGAGTCACTACACTGCCTGGCTGGCTGCCTCCTCTCACTACTCTGTCCTGGGCTGGCCTCCTGCTAATCACAGGAATAAACTAGAAAGCCAGGTAGGGGCTCTGCTTAATGGGGCTTATATAAAGGAGGAGGACTGTGTACATTGTAATACAGTATGTGTGCTATGAGTGAGGGGGCTGTGTATAAGTAGTATAGGTGTCTTATGGGGAGTTGTGTACAATGTAATATACTATGGGTATGGGTGTGCTATGGGGAGGGGAGCTGTAGATATTGTAATATAGTAAGGGTGTGCCCCCCCCCCCTCTCCCTGTTGTTCAGTTGATTTTTACTTATTTTTTATTTTATTGCAGCTGCATGGATGAGGCTGCTGCTGTCACCCCTTCCCATGCTGTTATGATTGATCTCAGTGGTGGACTGTATCCAACAGGCAAAGTCAGGAACCGGCGTGGCTCTGCGGTCTTCATTTTCAACATCCTGAGCTGGCCGGCAGCTGCTGTGAAGTGGATCGAGCAGCAGTGGCCGTGTGTTGCTGAGCCTGTGTGTGGGCTCATATTGTGTGTGGCATAGTGTGAATTTTGGTGCATAATGTGTGGTGTAATGTGAATTTTGGCTCATACTGTGTGGCGTGATGTGAATTTCGGCTCATACTGTGAAGTAATGTGAATGTGCCTCATACTGTGTGGTGTAATGTGAATTTCGGCTCATACTGTGTGGCGTAATGCGAATTTTGGCTCATACTGTGTGGCGTAATGTGAATTTCGGCTCATACTGTGTGGCGTGATGTGAATTTCGGCTCATAATGTGTGGTGTAATGTGAATTTCGGCTCATACTGTGAAGTAATGTGAATGTGGCTCATACTGTGTGGCGTAATGTGAATTTCGGCTCATACTGTGTGGCGTAATGGGAATTTTGGCTCATACTGTGTGGCGTAATGTGAATGTGGCTCATACTGTGTGGTGTAATGTGAATGTGGCTCATACTGTGTGGCGTAATGTGAATTTCTGCTCATACTGTGTGGCGTAATTTGAATTTCGGCTCATACTGTGTGGCGTAATGTGAATTTCTGCTCATACTGTGTGGCGCAATGTGAATTTTGGCTCATACTGTGTGGCGTAATGTGAATGTGGCTCATACTGTGTGGTGTAATGTGAATTTCAGCTCATACTGTGTGGCGTAATGTGAATTTCGGCTCATACTGTGTGGCGTAATGTGAATTTCGGCTCATACTGTGTGGCGTAATGTGAATTTCGGCTCATACTGTGTGGCGTAATGTGAATTTCGGCTCATACTATGTGGCTTAATGTGAATTTCAGCTCCTACTGTGTGGTGTATTGTGAATGTTCGGCTCATACTGCATGGTGTAACGTGAATTTCGGCTCATACTGTGTGGTTTAATGTGAATTTCGGCTCATACTGTGGAGTAATGTGAATTCGGCTCATACTGTGTGGTGTAATGTGAATTTCGGCTCATACTGTGTGGTGTAATGTGAATTTCGGCTCATACTGTGTGGAGTAATGTGAATTCGGCTCATACTGTGTGGTGTAATGTGAATTTTGGCTCATACTGTGTGGTGTAATGTGAATTTCGGCTCATACTCTGTGGCGTAATGTGAATTACAGCTCATACTGTGTGGTGTAATGTGAATTTCGGCTCATACTGTGTAGTAATGGGAATTCGGCTCATACTGTGTGGCATAATGTGAATTTTGGCTCATACTGTGGTTTAATGTGAATTTCGGCTTATACTGAGTGGTGTAATGTGAATTCAGGTCATACTGTGTGGCGTAATGAGAATTTAGGCTCATTCTGTGTGGAGTAATGTGAATTCAGCTTATACTATGTAGCATAATGTGAATTGCAGCTCATACCGTGTGGCATAATGTGAATAAGGGGCACTACTGTCGCTGGTGAGCATGGGGACATGTGTGACAAATGTTGGTGTACTGCAGAGCAGGGGTCTGATGGCAAATAAAGGGGCAAATGTGGCTCTGATGGCACATGTGTAAATTTAAAACTTTGCTTGTGTTATATTAAAACTCAAATGTTCAGCCCCCTAAATCTCCTGTACTTTTCAGAATGGCCCACTCAAAATCAGGGTGTAGGTGCTGGGGGGTGCAAGGAGTGGGGTGTGTGTGTGTGTGTGTGGGGGAGGGGGGATGGGAATGCATATGCACCTAGGTCCACCACTCTCAGGGATGGTTGGAGAAGTGTAAGCAGCGATAGGGTGCAACGGCAGTTACGATGCAGGGTTATGCTGTAGCGGACAGTCAGTACCAGCCGGTGGTTTCACCATTATGTTTAATTCAATTTCTCTGGGGTGTATTATATCTACTTTAATATTAGGAACTAAAGAGAAATTAGATTGTCATGTGATTTTACTGAGAGAATGTAAAATAGTGCTAGACGCCCCTGGGTTGAGCTAGACACGCCCAAAGGTGGTGCTAGACACACCCCTCCTGCGGTGCACCCCCTAATAAAATTAGCTGCGCACGCCTATGAGCATAAGACAACTACACAGTACAGAATCGCTAGCAGCATTCCAGCTAAAGCGCAACACGGGTGGGGTCCATAAAACCCATACAAAGAGATGGCTCTGCACTCACCCAGCTTGCAGTCCCCCTTTCACAATGACACCCAACCAGCTTGCAGTGCCCCCATACATTGAAATCAACCCAACTACAGCCCAGCCAAACACCAACACTTGTTATCCCACAAACACGGAAACCCACCCTTTTAGTAGCCCCTAAAACAGAGACACCAACCCTGACATGTCACTAGACCACAAGTCACCTGCAGCATGATACTAATCACAGGCTAGTGCAGCCCACTCACCCAGGCAGCCTCCAAACTACTGTAGATGCCAGTGACAGAAACCCTTTTGCAGCAGGACACTGACCACAGTCCACCACACCATGCAAACACACTGGAGACTCGAATGACTGTGGGTAGAGCTTAGCATGACCAGGGGCGGAGCTTCAGGTGGCCAAGGGAGGACTGCTCCTCCAGTAATGACAGCTTTGTGCAGCAAGGGGTGGGGCTTAGCGCGGCTGGGGGGCGGAGTTTCATATTACCAGGTTCTTCTGCTGGTGTCACAGCTAAGGGGGCAGAGCTTAGCGAGAACGAGGGACAGAGCCTCTTTTGACCAGGGGAGTCCTCTGCTAGTGACACAGCTTCCGGCAGCGGCATGTGTTGTTATGTGTACTGTACAGAGAGGATGTCTTTAGGTAGGGAAGCACTGAAGATTATGTGGGTGGGTCTGGAATTTGATAGGCTTGTTTGAAGAGGTGAGTTTTCGGGGAATGTTTAAAGGTTTGGAGACTAGAGGCGAGTCTTATTGTGCATGGGAGGGCATTCCACAGAGTGGGTGAAGCCCGGGTAAAGTCCTGTAATTTTGAGCGTGAACAAGTAATGCGTGTGGATGAGAGACGCAGATCTTGTGCAGAGCGGAGAGGTCGGGTATGGAGATATTTTGAGATGAGTGAAGAGATGTATGTTGGTGTAGTTTGGTTAATAGCCTTGTATGTCAGTAGAAGTATTTTATATTTAATACAGTAGAATACTGGTAACCAATGGAGGGACTGACAGAGCGGATCTGCAGACGATGAACGTCTAGCGAGGAAGATTAGCCTCGCAGCTGCATTGAAAATGGATTGTAGTGGTGAGAGCCTATGTTTGGGAGGGTTCACTACGATATGCCAGCGGTCGGGCTCCCGGCGACCAGCATACCGGCGCCGGGAGCCCGACTGCCGGCTTACCAACAGTGTGGTGAGCGCAAAGGAGCCCCTTGCGGGCTCGCTGCGCTCACCACGCTACGGGCACGGTGGCGCGCTGCGCGCGCCACACTATTTTATTCTCCCTCCAGGGGGGTCGTGGACCCCCACGAGGGAGAATAAGTGTCGGTATGCCGGCTGTCGGTATGCCGGCTGTCGGGCTCCCGGCGCCGGTATGCTGGTCGCCGGGAGCCCGACCGCCGGCATACTGAAGACCACCCGTTTGGGAAGACTGGTCTGGAGACTATTACAATAATCAAAGCGGGAGATAATGAGAGCATGGATTAGAGTTTTTGCTGTGTCTTGTGTAAGATGTGGTTGTATTTTGGATATGTTTCTTAGATGTATGTAACATGATCTTGAGACAGATTGAATGTGGAGAACAAAGGACAGTTCAGTTCCTTAAAAGAGTTTATTAGTATAATACATTTAAAAGTAGCACCGTATATAAGATTATATCCACCGAAAAAGTCCCTCTTTCCTTCACACACCTCTCAACGCTTGCTCCCCGAACAGCTGACTACGGCCATCGGATCCCTGCCTGCATCACTTTGGTCTCCTTTGCCGGCTTGGAGACCGTGTACATCTGCAACGGGATGGCCGTTTCAGTGCAACAGCCACACCATCCTCTCCCCGCTAAGCCATTAGAGTGGGCACTGCAGGAATTCACAACCGAGGACGCTCTGTGTTACCAGCCCACGTGAGAAGGTAAAGTGACTACACACAATACGATACTGACAGACGGCTGCGGGGCATATTGCTACAAACTTGTGGCATAGAAGCATTGGCCCTCATTCCGAGTTGTTTGCTCGCAAGCTGCTTTTAGCAGCTTTGCACACGCTAAGCCGCCGCCTACTGGGAGTGGATCTTAGCTTATCAAAATTGCGAACGAAAGTTTCGCAATATTGCGAAAAGACTTCTCTGTGCAGTTTCTGAGTAGCTCGAGACTTACTCTGCCAGTGCGATCAGTTCAGTGCTTGTCGTTCCTGGTTTGACGTCACAAACACACCCAGCGTTCGCCCAGACACTCCTCCGTTTCTCCAGCCACTCCCGCGTTTTTCCCAGAAACGGTAGCGTTTTTTCACACACTCCCGTAAAACGGCCAGTTTCCGCCCAGAAACACCCACTTCCTGTCAATCACACTCCGATCACCAGAACGAAGAAAAAACCTCGTAATGCCGTGAGTAAAATACCTAACTGCATAGCAAATTTACTTGGCGCAGTCGCACTGCGGGCATTGTGCATGCGCATTAGTGACTAATCGCTTCGTTGCGAGAAAAAAATAGCGAGCGAACAACTCGGAATGACCCCCATTGTATCCACTCTGCATTGAGAGAGTTGAACTATTCACACTACCATCATTTATACAGCAAGTACCATGATTAAGCTACTATGATGATTTATCTACAGCCTAATTACCAATATTGTTACAGCTGCTAGACTCACAGCAATATATTCCATCGGCTTGAGCATTTCAGGATAGCAATTTCTGGTGGATTTTTACCAAATCGGGTGGATACTGATGATATAATCTTATATACGGTGCTATAGTGTTGTACATTTATATATTTATATATTTCAATATTGCGGATATTTTTGATGCTACTTTTAAATGTATTATACTAATAAACTCTTTTAGATACGTCAGCTCTTCTCTCCTACAATTTATTCTGTATTTTTTCACTCCCATGAGCGCAGCCTTTTTTTATTTATTTTGTTTTCTAACCTTAAAGGCACATACACAGTGCCTTTACTGTTGTGCACAGGGGAAGTGTAATACATCTGGCCTCAGACATTTATGGCAGAATAAAGAAGCAAGTTGATAATGGGGGTCATTCCGACCCGATCGCACGCTGCACTTCTTCGCAGCCGTGCGATCGGGTCGAAACTGTGCATGCACCGGCGCCGCAGTGCGTCAGCGCATGGCAGTCATCATTGCCTAGCGATCGCCTCTGAGACAGAGGCGGTCGCTAGGCAGGAGGGGGCTGAACGGCGGTGTTTAGTCGCCGTTTAGGGGGAGCGGTCCGGCCAACGCAGGCGTGGCTGGACCGTTCGGGGGCAGGCCGCGGCGGCTGCGTGACGTGTCGCAACTACGAGTAACTCCCGGCCAGCCGCAGGAGCTGCGCTGGCCGGGAGTTACTCCTCAAATACAAAGGCATCGCCTCTGTGTGATGCTTTTGTATTTGTGCGGGGGGGGGGGCGGCACTGACACTAGCCCTGTGCTGGGCGTCCCCCCGCATGTCTGAGTTAAGGATCGTAGCTGTGCTAAACTTTGCACAGCTACGATCAACTCGGAATGACCCCCAACGTCTGTTAGTGTTTCAATATTACAACAGCTACAGGGCAGTCAGCCCCTCCATCTGAACCAAACCTGGAAGTGGCAGAGAGAAGTAATTGAGTTCAAATGATAAATTGTCTTTATGTTTCAGATCATCTTGTCATCTAGTTCTCACCAGCTTGGTGTGGGAGTCAGAAAGATTGCGTTTTATTAAGCCCATAAGCAGGACTATTACTGCTCCCAATCTGCATTTATTACTCCAGTTTTCCATGTCAGGGGCAAGAAACATGTAGCCAACAGGCAATCCATAGGAAGCCAACTATGGATTTGGAATTTATTTAGTTTATGGTATACATACATTAAGTCTCCAGGCATACATTTGTTCATTTCATCAAACAAAACTTCACGTCTACCATATTCTATATAAATATATTTTTTTACATCAACAATATTGTGCATTCTATAAAAGGACAGTTGCATTGACTTTACATAGGACAGGTACCACTATCAATAGCTTTTATTGTGGATCGTTGACTACGTAATTCTAGCCAAATTGGCTCCCATTGCTAACACAAAGAAAAAATAAGCTGGCCATAGTTATTGGGGGTGGAAAAATGCAAGCACTGAATGAGCGCGCACCCAAGAAAAAGGGGTGTAGTATTGCTGAAATTGGCGTGGTCTTGCTAAAATGGGATTGGTCTTGCAGGGAAATACTACCTTAACCATATTATGTCCCAAACAGTAATGCCACTAACACCATATTATGCCCCACACTGTAATGCCCCTTACACCTTATTATGCCCACACAGCAATGTCCCTTGCACCTTATTATGCCCCACACAGTAATGCCCCTAGCACCATATTATACTCCACACACAGTAATGCTCCTTGTACCAAAATATGCCCCACACAGCAATGCCCCTTGTTATTCTCCACACAGTAATGCCTCTTGCACTAAAGTATGCTTCACGCAGTAATGCCTCTTTTTATGCCCACACAGTAATGCCCCTGGCACCAAAGTATGCCCCACACATTTTTGCCCCTTGTTATGCCCCACACAGTAATGCCCCTTGCGCCATGCCTCACTTAGCAATAATCACAATGCGGCCCCTTAAAATTGGCACTGTACTTGGTCCTGCTCATTGTCAGGGATTGTTTCATGCTGGTGCTGCTAGCCTGCTCCCTCCACCGCCGCTGCTATATTCCCGGGACTGCTGTGCTATTGCCTGTCTACTCCCTCCGGGCTCCATCTAAATGCATTTTGGGAGGGTATTTTCACAGTATTCTATGCGACCGGCCAGACTGCATAGAATACTGCACACAATAGCCGCAATTGCACGGCTGGCCCGGCCCTAAAAATGGCACTGTATCATACATGCCTACCCTACCGGAATCGCCGGTAGGATCCCGAAAATCCAGTGGCACTCCTGGCACCCCGGAAAGGTCGGCAAGTGTCCTGCATCTGCTGCCAACACCCGCACCCCCAATTCGGTTGCCCACAATGGAGCACCAGTGGGCAGTCCAAGTTGGACCTGTTGACAATATTTGCACTGAATCCTGTCATCACCTGTTTCCTCGGCACTGAATAGCAGGGAAAAGAGCTATTATCTGTTATATACTGTGTGTATAAACATATATATATATATATATATATATATATATATAGCATGTTCCATAATGAAGGGCTGTCAACATCCTTTTAAAGCTTGTAATAATACATGCCTTTAGCTGCTCTTTGTATGGGAAAAATTCTAAAGCAATCAATGTTATTTCATTGTTATTTCAATGTTTAAATTTAGCACAGCTATGATCAGGCACTCAGACATGCAGGGGGACGCCCAGCACAGGGCTAGTCCGCCCCGCATGTCAGTTTGAACCGATCACTGCGCTGTGATAAACTGCAGCGAGCGCTCGGTTCGGAATGACCCCCCTACATGCTTTATCATATAGGTTTCACACATTCTTGTCCACCCAGATTATTTCCATATCCTTGGGGTTACAGGAAAGAGATGAGTTCCCCATGACATTACTACTTGCCCCAGTTATAGTAAGAGAAGTGACTATTTTACAGTGCATTTGAAAACCAATGAGGTATTGTCATTGGAAAGAGACATGTAATCTTAATGGGTTTTTATTAATGCTGACTCAGTTCTAACAAAAAAAAATCTGTCATGAGCCACCGCTGTGGCTCATTCATATCTGCATTCTGTGTAACTGCAACCTGTCTCCTGTATGTGTGGTCTGTGCAGTTTCACCTGTCAGATAATTAGGCCATTACCTTTTGTCTGGTTTTCCAGCTGCCGTTAATCAGTGCTCAGGAGCCTTGTTCTTTTCCAGCCATCCTGATTGGGGCTTGCTCCCTTTATTACCCAGCTAGCCCTTCCCCTGATGCCTGTTATAGCTTCAAGTTCCTGTTTGTACCTGGTCCCTGTTCCTTGGTGGAGTCTAGAATCTGTGCAGTTAGTACTGTCTGTTCCAGTTGCCAAGCCTGCTATCTCTGCACAAAGTGTAATCCTGCTCTGAAGCCATCTCAGACTAAGTGTCTCTGGATCTCTGCTCCCCTTCAGGGGGTTCTGTTCTAGTTCCAAATTCTGGGTATCTTCAGAATCCACATGAGACAATTTAAGCAAAGTCCTGGGATTTTGCATTAGTTATTTTCAGAGTTTGAGTTTCCTCTTGTATTTAATTATTTATATTATCCTTTGCATTATTGCATTTGTACTGTATTTAGCTAAGTTGCTCATATCATCCTGTGCATTTGGTGCATTTACATATCATTAGCATTCATTATTGTACCATCCTGTGCATTGTTGCAATTCATATTCTTTGAGTGTCTGCTATAATATCACCCTGTGCATTGTTGCACCTGTGTACAATTTATTTATTATTCCTTTCTGAGTATTGTACAGGGTTATTGAGGTTGTCCTGTGATGTCTCACAGTACTGCATTTACTCTTGCCCAGCCTCCAATAGTCACCTTGTCCATATATAAAACTTGGGGCCACCTGAGTACGGGGTGGACCTAATTCACCCTGATAAGGCGGCTGCTATAGGAGAAGCCTAGCATTGCAGGATGCTAAAAGACTGCTGGGCAAGGGGTAATTGCGTAAGCATCACCTGGTCCCACCTGATAACTCAGATACCGAGTAGTCTGCGTAACAAAATCATACAAAATGTTTGCTGGCTTAATACAATAGAACTATACAGTTTTCTCTAAGAGTCAGAAATATGTTTGAAAATACAGTAGAGCTTGGCCCCAAAGTCACACAGTAATAAGGTAAAAGGATCACATCAGTGTGTATTAATAGTATAGAGTAGTTTATAACTGAGAAATGTCAGCTCATGCCAGAAATTATTCTGTTTATAAAACATTTTCCAGCTACAATTTACTATATAATGATTCTCTGTAGCTCCCTTATCACAGCACGAATGTGGAGAGTAATGGAAACTTGCTGGCATTGTGGTACTCAATTTGCATAGGTGCAGTTAGTTTTCCACCAAAGCTCATGGATTTGCAAGTCAATATTGTGGCATTTCCACTTGGAAATGGAAAGATTGGGGCAGAGCAAGAAAAAAAAATCCCCCAGCACACTGCAAGGGACCAGCAAGAGATTTGCATTATATATAATAAAAATGGATAGATCTCATTTACATACTGCTCCATTATTATGTAGGGTAGGACCACCAGAGTGGACATGCCTTGCCATGGCTATGGACCTACGATATGTTTGCAAATGTATGTGACAGAGATCTCTGCATTTTTGTTATTGTGTAGATTGAAAGCCTCTCTTGGGGCATCTCTTGCTTTGCCAAAGACCACGTACAAAAGGGGTATGTAGTGAAAATGGTGATATTCAGAATGTTGACCCCAGAACGTCAACATGGTGTGAATGTCAACATTCAGATTGTCAACATGGGTGCTATGTTGACAGTCAAAATGTTAACATTCACAATATTGAGATTGCCGTAGAGTCAAAATTGTCATAATTTCAACATTGTGAATGTCAACAAGGACAATGTCAATAGTCCATGATAGAGTTGGGCACTGTTTAGAATAGGGTTAGGTCATAAGTGCACTAATAACACTATGCCAACATGCCAACTGTCCACATTTATAATGTTGACATTCTAACAATGTCGACATTATGTCAATATAGACATGAACAGTGACTTTCTCACTGTCAACATTTTGTACCACAACCGCACAAAAGTACTTGACTTTTGAACCATCACAGATAAATTTTCACAGTTTCACTATCCATTTCTTCTTAAACAGATGCACATTGCACAATATAAAAAAAAAAGTGAAAATGCACAAAAATGCACCATTTCAAACACCAGCTGCCTTTGATGCATGAAGCAATTCTATTTTGTTTTTAAGGAGGAGATTGTGGGTGGCCTTGTGCTTAAAAAGTACTAAGTACTCCCCCTGACTGTGGCCACACCTATTGGGGTGTGGCCACGCCCCTAACTAGACACTCCAGACCCATTTAGAGGATGTGTCCTCTAGGGAGTAGACACATGCTCTAAAGGGAACATGTCCTATTTTACAAATGTAAATGCGGGGAGGAAACAAAATGGCACATAAAATAAATAATACGTCCCTCTGTCCTCCTTATGTATAATGTAGGCCATAAGTGAGGATAAACTAAACAGAATTTTAGGGAAAAGTGCAAAAAAAATAAAAGGGATGTCAATACACTTAAACTTGGAAAATAATGGGTATTAATATTTATTAGAAGATGCACAAAAGGTTGAACCTGTTTTGTAATGGAATTGGATTAACCCAACAAGATGCAAACCTGCACTGTTTGTAAGCGTCAGGTAAACTGACATGCATACTGCATCTGCACTTTTATCTTGTATGCATCCATGAATACTTTAAATGTTAATAAATATCTATTTGTTTTTTTGTGCTGCAGAATGTGCACAATGCAACTGTTATCTGTACCACAAACACTTTGACCATATGCAGACTAACCAAGAAAATACAATGGCAAAGAAATCTGAAGAACACCTACAAGAGCAAGTATCCCGCCTCAGCGCTCTAACAGTGGAGAATGTGACAAAATTAGAGTTGCAGTATGAATCTATTGATGGAGTTCTCCAAGAGAGGCAGAAAGTGGAGAAATATATCCAGAAGACCCAGCAGTCAGGAGAACTACAGAGGAGCACAGGGTCCTTACTTCTCACAGTGCAAGAACAAGATTCCCAACGTTTGCGGAAAAGCAGGATAAACACAACGAAAGGTGGTATGTTGTATTTTCATATTTATGTTACACATTTTTCAGATTCTATTTTGTAGCTATATAAGAAAGGTTATACAATTCAATAACTGTAGCGAAAACAAATGGATGCAATTTCTCTTACCTGTAAACTGAGGTGTCCCATAACACATAACAATCCATGGGATACTCAGTTTCCCTATCACACTAGTTATTCAACTGTACTAAATATTACAATCAGTATATATTTTTATTTCAGTGCTCTAGCATGAAAGAGAAACATTATTTCTATAATATGCTTTGTCTATTATACATGCTTTGTGAATTATATCCATGGTCTAGAATAGAATAAATACCCCAAAACCTAACATTCCTACTCTCTGTAATTAAGGAATGTGTTATGTCTATTCCTCATTACTCCCTAGCCAGGAAATCTATTCGGACAGGCAAATCCTAAAAGCAGTACTCTCAATGCTAATGGCAGTGGCCAGGTTCTGTCCTGGCATTCTTACTGTACATGTGCAACCTTACAGTACAGTAGGTCATGAATGTGCACTATGAATGCCAAAAAGGATCCCCCTTCTCACTCCAGGAGTTCCTTCCATAGGAAAGAGTGAGCTAATGCCATCTGAAGAGGCTCCCAAACATGTTTAGTTTCGAGCTTAATAAATTGTACAGTAAGAACGTCCCCATATATTACATTGGGACCGCTCTGTGCATCATTCTTTTATGATCACAGGAGATGCCAGTGTTATACAGTATGTCTTCGTTAGGAGCAGGGCCAAATTGGTCATTTGGCACTTCTGGCAAATGCCAGAAGGGCAGAATTGGATATAACAATGCGGATGAGATATGAGAAAATCAGCTATATTTGCATGTTTAGTAACAATCTCTTACTGAAAGAGACTGCACATGCATCATCAAGGGCAGATGGGGAAGGATCTGGAGGCACTAGTGGCCAGGGCCAAGCTCTTGGTAAATCTGACAGAATAGCAACCCCCTTAGAAAGCTATGGGGTCCGCTTTGTGATTGGAAATGTAAGGACTGTTGCAGATATCGGAGAATCCAGGTGCTTTCAGGGGATATTCTGCAAATATACTGTCAAAAATTTGCCCCCTGGTGTTTCTATAATGGGTGAGAGGTGCAGACGCGGATTGGCCATAGGGTTCACAGGGAAGATTCCCGGTGGGCTGACGCACCCGTGGGGCCTGTTTTGTTTGAGGACATGTGGTCCTTTTTATAGACATAATGAATAAGATGCTAAATAATTTGCATATATGAAAATGACTTTGCCACCTAGCCTGTGATTGCAGATGATCTAGTGTATGCTCTGTCTGCCTGCTTGGCTGACATATAAGATTGAGTGAATAGTGATTGGGATACGGTTGGTGTAATAAGCAATAAAATATATTTCTAAAGAATGATATAGTTTCCTAAATTCTGACGGTGTATCATATAATGTGCTCATAATATTTAATTGTATTTCTTTTTAACTTCCCCCTTGATGCTAGACATGCCCACTATCTGGAAAGTTTTGGGGGGAGGGTGCTGCTGCCATGGCCCATGGCTAGACCTTACACCTCTGGTGCTGCCCTTGCGGGGCCACTAGTACAAATTTTTCCAGGGCCACTTTTTGTTCCAAATCCACCCCTGGAGAGGTGTGCGATGCAGACGGGCCCCTGCGTCCTGGGGGCCCACACACCGCATACCCTGTACCCATATAATTATACTCACCACACAAAACTGCAGAAATCACTGTGAAAATGGGTGCCGCAGCCATTTTCCTGGTGAATTGGGCATGAATAGTAGAGATATCATAGTAACATGGTTAATGAGGTTGAAAAAAGACAAGTTCTCCATCGAGTTCAACCTTTATATATTGATCCTATACTATTCCCTATAGAACCATAGTTTAACCCATAATGACTCAAGTGAAGTTTTTAGTCTAGTTGACAACTAGAATCCATAGTTTTCCGTGGCCTAGCGGGCACCCGGTACAGACGTGTCTTGATGGAGCTCCTGGATGGCATTGCTTTATTAACAAGATTCTGCCTTCCAAAATGCAGCATACAGTATGTCCCCTGCCCAGCCACACTAGCCCCATACAGCCAGCACCTACCCTATACTCTGGTCCCCAGAGCTGGAGGATGCCTCTAGTGTCCTTGTGGGTTGCGGCCTGTGCATGCTGCTGAAGCCGGGGCCTCGATTTCATATGGAGCGCCGTGCTGTGTGCATAGGTCACCAGCACCAGTGTTTTAGTCTCCGGCGGTGCTGTGCCCTGCTGCCTGGACCGGAAGTAGCAGCTCTGAAGTGCTTGCTGTTTCCTTCTCTCTCTAGGGCTCCCTGCTCTCAGCGGCTGCTGTCCCTCATGCTCCTCCGCAAACTCTTTGGACGCTGTGGCTGTTGGCTGGTCCCAGCCCTGTGTCCTACAGAGATCTACCCCGCTAACGCCTGGTTCCTGGTGTTACTTCTCCACAATCATCACCTTGCTGCTGCTGGGCCACCATTCAGGCAGCTATATTGAATTGAATTATTGCATGTATGCACTCCATACCATTTTTAGTTGTGAATACATTCTACCAAATACCTATGATATATTGTTTAGTGTCTAGCCATATCCCCTTGTGGGACTAGCTTTGGAACAACACCTACTGGTTTGCTTATATTACTGCTTATACTTATTCCTTCCTATTTCCACTGTGCTCCCCTTAGATATTATACGAGTTACTTTAATTCGCTGGTGACCCCGGTACCTAAACATATTTTTTTGGGACCGTTTCCTTAAATCTTGGCTCCAGATAATATTATTATTATTGTGGTGATCACCTAGATTATGTGCCTGACTAAGTTACCCCACAGTGCCCAAAGCTCCACAGAACAGTCAATTTCTCTATGGCTTTAGTGGCAGAGTTCTCTATGAGTTCTGGTGCAGGTGGAGTCAATATATGCAGTGATTTTTGACACAGACACAGTTCTGTATATGCAGCATAGTCAGCATTCCCACTCCTGAGACTGGGGTGGCTGCTCGGTCCACTCCTAGTGCTTAATGACAGTTGCTCTATGCTATGAAGTGATAATGTTGCTTGCCTAAACTGCTATATATGGCTGTACCTTGTGTTAACTCTTGGGTCCCCTACCTTTCCCCTTTTCTTGGGCCTCTACCTTTCCTCCCTTATCCTCGTAACACGACTACCTATTAGTACTACCGCTTTCATCCATATTCTAACTATGTCTCAGAGAAACAAGAAAAATCAGCAGGCCTCAGCAAACTTTTTTGGGAACAAAACTAAGAATACTCAGAGTCAACCAGCCTGTCCGAAATCTCCATCCTCTCCTAACTCTTCGGAAGCAGGAATTGACCCACAAATTCAAGCAATAATGGCGGGGTTACAGGAAGGAGTGCAAATGGCCTTTAAACAAGAACTCTCTAAGGCACTATCGGAATTCAGGTCCGAGATCGCATCTCTTGGTAATAGGACAGATGCTTTAGAATCAAAGACAGATGACCTATGCTGCTCACAACAGTGTTTGGATAAGGACCTCTTCAGGCTTCATGAGAAAGTCGAATTTCTAAAAGAGCGACTAGAGTACAAAGAGATACAAGATACAAAAGTATGGCTGCGGAAAACACCTGGCGCCCAAATGAATTTTTCCTTATTTAAATAAATATTAAAAGAATACAACCCTCCAAATGGGAAGAAACGTCCACTCCTGAATTCTCCCAGATCCTCCTCTTAACGAGTATCCTTGTCAGGACAGCATATAGAACAGAGGGGAGAGGGGGGCCACATGTGTAATACAGTTTTAATACAACACACAATGACAGATGAAATACAATGAACACAAAGTGATGGTATCAAACATCCACGTGTGTGAGCCACAGAGGAAATGAATGCAACAATTACCAGAGCGATTGAGAACCCACAAAAAGTTCTCAATCAAGTTCTTAAGTACCAGATTCCGCCCGGGCAGGTGACTGGAAATACCCTGGTCCTTGGATCAGCATGCACCTCCGCTGGACACAGACCACTGGAGTCGTAGGAAGCCGACGCGTTTCAACTCCTTTCCGGAGTCTTTTTCAAGGCAGGATACCATCTTTCGTTTCCCTCTTGAGAATTTAACATGTTTAATGTCCAATCGCATGCAGCGCTGTCTCGTTATGATACGTTTCTCCCGGTGTGTGTCCGCCGTCGGGTTGCCATGGATACCGGAAGTGTGATTCCGTCACTTCCGCTCTCACGTCTCTTTGTATGTTACCAGGGCAACCCAGCGTATCAATACGTCCGTCCGTGCACCATCCACACTTGGGTTGTCATGGCAACTAGATATCCACAACGGTCTTTCCTTGTAGTAGTTTACACTGGCTAACAGGCCGCTGTCAGGACGGGCCATATATAGCTCAAATGGACTCCAATGAATCATATCAGGTGTGCGCTTGAGAGTCCTATTCCAGTCCATATGACAACTTTGAGTAAATCACCAAAAGTCTAAAATATGTATAAAAAATAGTGCTAAATCATACAATAAAACATTTAATAAAAACAAATGATTTTAAAAGACAAGACAATGTTTATCCAGATAGTCAGCATTTATATGAACCACTTGAGTTCAAAATCATTGTTTAAACCCATAGGGTGCAAAGTATTCAATTCATATATAAAATTCATTTCGCTTTTAGCTAAAAGTGTATTGACATCCCGTTGTCGTGGTCCACATTTTACTACCTTAATAGCCCCAAATCTCATTATACCCCTTGTGGAGCTACCATGGTGTATCCTAAAATGGTTTGACAAGGCATGGGTTTCTAGACCTTTCTTAATGTTCCTACAATGCTCGCCTACAACAAATACTAAGGGAGTGAAAATCTTTAACATCAGTTCCCACGTGTTGACTAAGCATGAAGAAAATGTTCTAGAGAAGGGCCTGAAATATGCCCCTGCAAGATCAGTTAATAAATTCGAAACTTTTGTTGATATACATAAGTTCGTTCGGAAACTATGCCTAAAAAAATTCTTCCTCTCAAAAGAGCTAGTGGGCGAACTCGGTATAGCTGAAGTTGCGAGTTCCACTCCCTTCAGACCCAAGTCCGTTTTCTTCCCGGCCCATGTAAAAGGAAGTTTCATTGATACATTTAGTGAGATGGTACAGGCAGACTTAAGGGGGATCAAGCCAGGTGGTTTTAAATGTAACCTCTCATATAAGGAGAGGATGGCCCTAAAGGATTTGCAAAATAACCATGAACTAGTACTCAAACCTGCCGATAAAGGTGGGGGTGTTGTCGTTATGGACAAGAACAGATATATTAAGGAATTAGAAACACATGTTAAAGACCTGAGAACTTATGCCAAACTTAGGTCAGACCCCACGTGTAGATTTAATACAAATCTACTGACCCTTATCGATAAATTCTGCTGTTTGGGTGTTTTAGAAGAAAAGGAAAAGAAGTTTATCTTCAACCACACACCAGTTGGTTGTACCGGCACTTTATTTATTGCCGAAAGTCCACAAGGACGTTTTTAATCCCCCTGGACGTCCGATAGTGTCCGGCATCCAGTCAGTTACTGCAAACCTCTCTGAATATATTGATTTTTTTCTACAACCCCTGGTGCTAACCAATCCCTCACACTTAAGAGACACTAAGGATTTGCTTAACTTTTTGTCAACCATAACATGGAAGGAGGAGTATGTGCTAGTTACGGCCGATGTTAGGTCCCTTTATTCTATTATAGATCACAAGGCAGGGATTGATGCAGTTACATCCTATCTGGGTGCCAGTTCTTTGGAGACCAATTTACAACAGTTCATTATAGAGGGTATCCAGTTCATCCTCACTAACAATTATTTTGTAGTAGAAGGGGAATACTATATACAACAAGTTGGTACGGCTATGGGCACCAGGTTCGCTCCGAGCTACGCAAACATCTTTATGGGCAAATGGGAGTCTGATTCTGTGTATGCAGGCCACCCATTCGGAGCGAACCTGGTGTCCTGGAAACGTTACATTGATGACGTACTTTTTATTTGGAGGGGTGATCAATCAGAGCTTAAGGGTTTTTGTGAATATCTCAATTCCAATAACCTTAACATAGAACTCTCCTTTACCATTAGCAATGTTACTGTAAATTTTTTGGATTTGACCTTAAAAGTAGTGGAAGGGATCCTCTCCACGAGTACATATACGAAGGATACTGATTCCCAGATGTATATACATGCTGAAAGTTGCCACCATTCGAACTGGCTGGATTCAGTTCCATATGGGCAACTGAAAAGGGTTAAAAGGAACTGTTCAGAGGCCCAGGTATACACCGATCAAGCGCAAGATCTGAAAAGAAGGTTTGAGAGAAGTGGCTATAAAACTGCCGATATAGATATAGCCATGGAAAAGGTAGATAGAGTTGACAGGATGGAGTTGCTTGTGGACAAACCCAAAGAAACATCAAATAGAGAGAGATTTGAATGGGCCTTTATTACTGGCTACAATTCCCAATACAAAGTCCTGGAAAAATCTGTCAGACGAAACTGGAGCATCCTTAAGAAAGACCCCGTTTTGGGGGGATTGCTGCCTAACCGTCCGACATTTATTTATAAAAGGGCCCCTAATCTGAAAACACTACTGGTCAACAGCTATGTACCACCTAAAAAGAGGGAGGGTAGAATATTAACCCAAGGCTTCCATCGATGTGGAATGTGCATCTGCTGCCGAGAGGTACCCAGTGATGGGACAAAGAAAATAGATTCCCTATGTGTGAATGGAAAATCCGTTAAGATCAGGGATTTCATCACTTGCAACATAAAAAATGTTGTTTATTTTATTGAGTGCAAATGTCACCTGTTTTACATTGGTCGTACAACTAGACCTCTTAAGACTCGCCTTGGCGAGCATTGTAGGAACATTAAGAAAGGTCTAGAAACCCATGCCTTGTCAAACCATTTTAGGATACACCATGGTAGCTCCACAAGGGGTATAATGAGATTTGGGGCTATTAAGGTAGTAAAATGTGGACCACGACAACGGGATGTCAATACACTTTTAGCTAAAAGCGAAATGAATTTTATATATGAATTGAATACTTTGCACCCTATGGGTTTAAACAATGATTTTGAACTCAAGTGGTTCATATAAATGCTGACTATCTGGATAAACATTGTCTTGTCTTTTAAAATCATTTGTTTTTATTAAATGTTTTATTGTATGATTTAGCACTATTTTTTATACATATTTTAGACTTTTGGTGATTTACTCAAAGTTGTCATATGGACTGGAATAGGACTCTCAAGCGCACACCTGATATGATTCATTGGAGTCCATCTGAGCTATATATGGCCCGTCCTGACAGCGGCCTGTTAGCCAGTGTAAACTACTACAAGGAAAGACCGTTGTGGATATCTAGTTGCCATGACAACCCAAGTGTGGATGGTGCACGGACGGACGTATTGATACGCTGGGATGCCCTGGTAACATACAAAGAGCCGTGAGAGCGGAAGTGACGGAATCACACTTCCGGTATCCATGGCAACCCGACGGCGGACACACACCGGGAGAAACGTATCATAACGAGACAGCGCTGCATGCGATTGGACATTAAACATGTTAAATACTCAAGAGGGAAACGAAAGATGGTATCCTGCCTAGAGATGAGCGGGTTCGGTTTCTCTGAATCCGAACCCGCCCGAACTTCATGTTTTTTTTCACGGGTCCGAGCGACTCGGATCTTCCCGCCTTGCTCGGTTAACCCGAGCGCGCCAGAACGTCATCATGACGCTGTCGGATTCTCGCGAGGCTCGGATTCTATCGCGAGACTCGGATTCTATATAAGGAGCCGCGCGTCGCCGCCATTTTCACACGTGCATTGAGATTGATAGGGAGAGGACGTGGCTGGCGTCCTCTCCATTTAGATTAGGGTTGAGAGAGAGAGAGAGAGATTGACCTGAGGCTGTGATACTGTAGAAGAGAGTGCAGAGTTTAGTGACTGACGACCACAGTGACCACCAGACAGTGCAGTTGTTTGTTTTATTTAATATATCCGTTCTCTGCCTGAAAAAAACGATACACACAGTGACTCAGTCACATACCATATCTGTGTGCACTGCTCAGCCCAGTGTGCTGCATCAATGTATATATATATCTGACTGTGCTCAGCTCACACAGCTTATAATTGTGGGGGAGACTGGGGAGCACTGCAGTGCCAGTTATAGGTTATAGCAGGAGCCAGGAGTACATAATATTATATTAAAATTAAACAGTGCACACTTTTGCTGCAGGAGTGCCACTGCCAGTGTGACTAGTGACCAGTGACCTGACCACCAGTATATATAATATTAGTAGTATACTATCTCTTTATCAACCAGTCTATATTAGCAGCAGACACAGTACAGTGCGGTAGTTCACGGCTGTGGCTACCTCTGTGTCGGCACTCGGCAGCCCGTCCATAATTGTATATACCACCTAACCGTGGTTTTTTTTTCTTTCTTTATAGTCATACTAGTTACGAGTATACTATCTCTTTATCAACCAGTCTATATTAGCAGCAGACACAGTACAGTGCGGTAGTTCACGGCTGTGGCTACCTCTGTGTCGGCACTCGGCAGCCCGTCCATAATTGTATATACCACCTAACCGTGGTTTTTTTTTCTTTCTTTATACATACATACTAGTTACGAGTATACTATCTCTTTATCAACCAGTCTATATTAGCAGCAGACACAGTACAGTGCGGTAGTTCACGGCTGTGGCTACCTCTGTGTCGGCACTCGGCAGCCCGTCCATAATTGTATATACCACCTAACCGTGGTTTTTTTTTCTTTCTTTATACATACATACTAGTTACGAGTATACTATCTCTTTATCAACCAGTCTATATATTAACAGCAGACACAGTACAGTGCGGTAGTTCACGGCTGTGGCTACCTCTGTGTCGGCACTCGGCAGCCCGTCCATAATTGTATATACCACCTAACCGTGTTTTTTTTTTCTTTCTTTATACATACATACTAGTTACGAGTATACTATCTCTTTATCAACCAGTCTATATATTAGCAGCAGACACAGTACAGTGCGGTAGTTCACGGCTGTGGCTACCTCTGTGTCGGCACTCGGCAGCCCGTCCATAATTGTATATACCACCTAACCGTGTTTTTTTTTTCTTTCTTTATACATACATACTAGTTACGAGTATACTATCTCTTTATCAACCAGTCTATATATTAGCAGCAGACACAGTACAGTGCGGTAGTTCACGGCTGTGGCTACCTCTGTGTCGGCACTCGGCAGCCCGTCCATAATTGTATATACCACCTAACCGTGGTTTTTTTTTCTTTCTTTATACATACATACTAGTTACGAGTATACTATCTCTTTATCAACCAGTCTATATATTAGCAGCAGACACAGTACAGTGCGGTAGTTCACGGCTGTGGCTACCTCTGTGTCGGCACTCGGCAGCCCGTCCATAATTGTATATACCACCTAACCGTGTTTTTTTTTTCTTTCTTTATACATACATACTAGTTACGAGTATACTATCTCTTTATCAACCAGTCTATATATTAGCAGCAGACACAGTACAGTGCGGTAGTTCACGGCTGTGGCTACCTCTGTGTCGGCACTCGGCAGCCCGTCCATAATTGTATATACCACCTAACCGTGGTTTTTTTTTCTTTCTTTATACATACATACTAGTTACGAGTATACTATCTCTTTATCAACCAGTCTATATATTAGCAGCAGACACAGTACAGTGCGGTAGTTCACGGCTGTGGCTACCTCTGTGTCGGCACTCGGCAGCCCGTCCATAATTGTATATACCACCTAACCGTGTTTTTTTTTTCTTTCTTTATACATACATACTAGTTACGAGTATACTATCTCTTTATCAACCAGTCTATATATTAGCAGCAGACACAGTACAGTGCGGTAGTTCACGGCTGTGGCTACCTCTGTGTCGGCACTCGGCAGCCCGTCCATAATTGTATATACCACCTAACCGTGGTTTTTTTTTCTTTCTTTATAGTCATACTAGTTACGAGTATACTATCTCTTTATCAACCAGTCTATATTAGCAGCAGACACAGTACAGTGCGGTAGTTCACGGCTGTGGCTACCTCTGTGTCGGCACTCGGCAGCCCGTCCATAATTGTATATACCACCTAACCGTGGTTTTTTTTTCTTTCTTTATACATACATACTAGTTACGAGTATACTATCTCTTTATCAACCAGTCTATATATTAGCAGCAGATACAGTACAGTGCGGTAGTTCACGGCTGTGGCTACCTCTGTGTCGGCACTCGGCAGCCCGTCCATAATTGTATACTAGTATCCAATCCATCCATCTCCATTGTTTACCTGAGGTGCCTTTTAGTTGTGCCTATTAAAATATGGAGAACAAAAATGTTGAGGTTCCAAAATTAGGGAAAGATCAAGATCCACTTCCACCTCGTGCTGAAGCTGCTGCCACTAGTCATGGCCGAGACGATGAAATGCCAGCAACGTCGTCTGCCAAGGCCGATGCCCAATGTCATAGTACAGAGCATGTCAAATCCAAAACACCAAATATCAGTAAAAAAAGGACTCCAAAACCTAAAATAAAATTGTCGGAGGAGAAGCGTAAACTTGCCAATATGCCATTTACCACACGGAGTGGCAAGGAACGGCTGAGGCCCTGGCCTATGTTCATGGCTAGTGGTTCAGCTTCACATGAGGATGGAAGCACTCAGCCTCTCGCTTGAAAAATGAAAAGACTAAAGCTGGCAAAAGCAGTAGCACCGCAAAGAACTGTGCGTTCTTCGAAATCCCAAATCCACAAGGAGAGTCCGACTCCAATTGTGTCGGTTGCGATGCCTGACCTTCCCAACACTGGACGTGAAGAGCATGCGCCTTCCACCATTTGCACGCCCCCTGCAAGTGATGGAAGGAGCACCCGCAGTCCAGTTCCTGATAGTCAGATTGAAGATGTCAGTGTTGAAGTACACCAGGATGAGGAGGATATGGGTGTTGCTGGCGCTGGGGAGGAAATTGACCAGGAGGATTCTGATGGTGAGGTGGTTTGTTTAAGTCAGGCACCCGGGGAGACACCTGTTGTCCGTGGTAGGAATATGGCCGTTGACATGCCTGGTGAAAATACCAAAAAAATCAGCTCTTCGGTGTGGAAGTATTTCTCCAGAAATGCGGACAACAGGTGTCAAGCCGTGTGTTCCCTTTGTCAAGCTGTAATAAGTAGGGGTAAGGACGTTAACCACCTCGGAACATCCTCCCTTATACGTCACCTGCAGCGCATTCATAATAAGTCAGTGACAAGTTCAAAAACTTTGGGTGACAGCGGAAGCAGTCCACTGACCAGTAAATCCCTTCCTCTTGTAACCAAGCTCACGCAAACCACCCCACCAACTCCCTCAGTGTCAATTTCCTCCTTCCCCAGGAATGCCAATAGTCCTGCAGGCAATGTCACTGGCAATTCTGACGAGTCCTCTCCTGCCTGGGATTTCTCCGATGCATCCTTGCGTGTAACGCCTACTGCTGCTGGCGCTGCTGTTGTTGCTGCTGGGAGTCGATGGTCATCCCAGAGGGGAAGTCGTAAGCCCACTTGTACTACTTCCAGTAAGCAATTGACTGTTCAACAGTCCTTTGCGAAGAAGATGAAATATCACAGCAGTCATCCTGCTGCAAAGCGGATAACTGAGGCCTTGACAACTATGTTGGTGTTAGACGTGCGTCCGGTATCCGCCGTTAGTTCACAGGGAACTAGACAATTTATTGAGGCAGTGTGCCCCCGTTACCAAATATGGTATTCCACTAGGTTCCACTTCTCTAGGCAGGCGATACCGAGAATGTACACGGACGTCAGAAAAAGACTCACCAGTGTCCTAAAAAATGCAGTTGTACCCAATGTCCACTTAACCACGGACATGTGGACAAGTGGAGCAGGGCAGGGTCAGGACTATATGACTGTGACAGCCCACTGGGTAGATGTATGGACTCCCGCCGCAAGAACAGCAGCGGCGGCACCAGTAGCAGCATCTCGCAAACGCCAACTCTTTCCTAGGCAGGCTACGCTTTGTATCACCGCTTTCCAGAATACGCACACAGCTGAAAACCTCTTACGGCAACTGAGGAAGATCATCGCGGAATGGCTTACCCCAATTGGACTCTCCTGTGGATTTGTGGCATCGGACAACGCCAGCAATATTGTGTGTGCATTAAATATGGGCAAATTCCAGCACGTCCCATGTTTTGCACATACCTTGAATTTGGTGGTGCAGAATTTTTTAAAAAACGACAGGGGCGTGCAAGAGATGCTGTCGGTGGCCAGAAGAATTGCGGGACACTTTCGGCGTACAGGCACCACGTACAGAAGACTGGAGCACCACCAAAAACTACTGAACCTGCCCTGCCATCATCTGAAGCAAGAAGTGGTAACGAGGTGGAATTCAACCCTCTATATGCTTCAGAGGTTGGAGGAGCAGCAAAAGGCCATTCAAGCCTATACAATTGAGCACGATATAGTAGGTGGAATGCACCTGTCTCAAGCGCAGTGGAGAATGATTTCAACGTTGTGCAAGGTTCTGATGCCCTTTGAACTTGCCACACGTGAAGTCAGTTCAGACACTGCCAGCCTGAGTCAGGTCATTCCCCTCATCAGGCTTTTGCAGAAGAAGCTGGAGACATTGAAGGAGGAGCTAACACGGAGCGATTCCGCTAGGCATGTGGGACTTGTGGATGGAGCCCTTAATTCGCTTAACAAGGATTCACGGGTGGTCAATCTGTTGAAATCAGAGCACTACATTTTGGCCACCGTGCTCGATCCTAGATTTAAAGCCTACCTTGGATCTCTCTTTCCGGCAGACATAAGTCTGCTGGGGTTGAAAGACCTGCTGGTGACAAAATTGTCAAGTCAAGCGGAACGCGACCTGTCAACATCTCCTCCTTCACATTCTCCCGCAACTGGGGGTGCGAGGAAAAGGCTCAGAATTCCGAGCCCACCCGCTGGCGGTGATGCAGGGCAGTCTGGAGCGACTGCTGATGCTGACATCTGGTCCGGACTGAAGGACCTGACAACGATTACGGACATGTCGTCTACTGTCACTGCATATGATTCTCTCAACATTGATAGAATGGTGGAGGATTATATGAGTGACCGCATCCAAGTAGGCACGTCACACAGTCCGTACTTATACTGGCAGGAAAAAGAGGCAATTTGGAGGCCCTTGCACAAACTGGCTTTATTCTACCTAAGTTGCCCTCCCACAAGTGTGTACTCCGAAAGAGTGTTTAGTGCCGCCGCTCACCTTGTCAGCAATCGGCGTACGAGGTTACATCCAGAAAATGTGGAGAAGATGATGTTCATTAAAATGAATTATAATCAATTCCTCCGCGGAGACATTGACCAGCAGCAATTGCCTCCACAAAGTACACAGGGAGCTGAGATGGTGGATTCCAGTGGGGACGAATTGATAATCTGTGAGGAGGGGGATGTACACGGTGATATATCGGAGGGTGATGATGAGGTGGACATCTTGCCTCTGTAGAGCCAGTTTGTGCAAGGAGAGATTAATTGCTTCTTTTTTGGGGGGGGTCCAAACTAACCCGTCATATCAGTCACAGTCGTGTGGCAGACCCTGTCACTGAAATGATGGGTTGGTTAAAGTGTGCATGTCCTGTTTTGTTTATACAACATAAGGGTGGGTGGGAGGGCCCAAGGACAATTCCATCTTGCACCTCTTTTTTCTTTTATTTTTCTTTGCGTCATGTGCTGTTTGGGGAGGGTTTTTTGGAAGGGACATCCTGCGTGACACTGCAGTGCCACTCCTAGATGGGCCCGGTGTTTGTGTCGGCCACTAGGGTCGCTTATCTTACTCACACAGCTACCTCATTGCGCCTCTTTTTTTCTTTGCGTCATGTGCTGTTTGGGGAGGGTTTTTTGGAAGGGACATCCTGCGTGACACTGCAGTGCCACTCCTAGATGGGCCCGGTGTTTGTGTCGGCCACTAGGGTCGCTAATCTTACTCACACAGCTACCTCATTGCGCCTCTTTTTTTCTTTGCGTCATGTGCTGTTTGGGGAGGGTTTTTTGGAAGGGACATCCTGCGTGACACTGCAGTGCCACTCCTAGATGGGCCCGGTGTTTGTGTCGGCCACTAGGGTCGCTTATCTTACTCACACAGCGACCTCGGTGCAAATTTTAGGACTAAAAATAATATTGTGAGGTGTGAGGTATTCAGAATAGACTGAAAATGAGTGGAAATTATGGTTTTTGAGGTTAATAATACTTTGGGATCAAAATGACCGCCAAATTCTATGATTTAAGCTGTTTTTTAGGTTTTTTGGAAAAAAACACCCGAATCCAAAACACACCCGAATCCGACAAAAAAAATTCGGTGAGGTTTTGCCAAAACGCTGTCGAACCCAAAACACGGCCGCTGAACCGAACCCAAAACCAAAACACAAAACCCGAAAAATTTCCGGCGCTCATCTCTAATTTTCCTGCCTTGAAAAAGACTCCGGAAAGGAGTTGAAACGCGTCGGCTTCCTACGACTCCAGTGGTCTGTGTCCAGCGGAGGTGCATGCTGATCCAAGGACCAGGGTATTTCCAGTCACCTGCCCGGGCGGAATCTGGTACTTAAGAACTTGATTGAGAACTTTTTGTGGGTTCTCAATCGCTCTGGTAATTGTTGCATTCATTTCCTCTGTGGCTCACACACGTGGATGTTTGATACCATCACTTTGTGTTCATTGTATTTCATCTGTCATTGTGTGTTGTATTAAAACTGTATTACACATGTGGCCCCCCTCTCCCCTCTGTTCTATATGCTGTCCTTACAAGGATACTCGTTAAGAGGAGGATCTGGGAGAATTCAGGAGTGGACGTTTCTTCCCATTTGGAGGGTTGTATTCTTTTAATATTTATTTAAATAAGGAAAAATTCATTTGGGCGCCAGGTGTTTTCCGCAGCCATACTTTTGTATCTTGTATTTGTTTGCCATTGTGTTTTTGGAGAGACACTCTTTTTGGTTGTGGTAGTCACGAGGCGGCCCTGTGCATGGTGGCGCAACACGTAAGATAAGTGGACTAACTTTTTAGCATCAGAGTACAAAGAGAACTGCTCCCGACATAATAATCTCAGAATACGCAATGTGGCAGAGTCGATTCAGAATTACTCATTACAGGACTTTCTAAAAGATTTTTTTTCAATTCTTGCTTCCTTAATTACAAATGAGGATTGTGTCTGTGACAGAGCACACAAAGCCTTACGTTCCAAGCCATCTCTGTCTCAACCACCTAGAGACATAATAGTCCGCCTTCATTATTACCGATCAAAGGAGAAGATAACCTTCAACCGATCACAAAAATACTTTGCCAACATCAAATCTGTTTTCGTTGGGGATTCCCATTTATGCTCCAAACCTTTGCCAATAATTCTATTTATACTATAAAAACTTTAACACAGTGTCAGGAGTTATTGGCTAAACTTGACATTCTTCCAGAAGCACCTGCTGTTCCCACCACTTCTAATACATCCCTGAAACCTCAGCGTTTGAGGCCACCACCTCCGAAATGGACAAGGGTGACTCACCATCACAACAAGGACTGTGACCCTCCTTGAAAAGTTGCAGCCATTTCTGGCCCGTTCCTTTTCCTTACTAGTAATTATTTGGATCACTTTGACACTTTTGCCAATGGCAGACAGGTCTGTCCCCATTTTCGTTTTGTGGCAATCTACAGTATCCTTTACAGTTGTTATTTGCAACATTATATGCTACGTACGCAGAGGATATATGTCATAGTTCTCACACATTGTGAATACTAGAAAATTATTATGTTGAGGTTTATTCACCGCTGCTGCTCCTGTTTTTTTTTGTCTCCTTACTTCCCACCCTGCTTACTTTTTCTTCCATTTCCAACCCCCTAGCTCATCCTATACCCCCCTTCCTCCAGGTTTGACACAGGTCATTTTTCCCAGTTTTTGGGTTTCTGTTAGTTTGTTTCAGCTTCGACTGATAAACAAGGGATCAGGCTCATATAGCCGTATTGCATGGATTTGCCACAACCCCATGCTCCCTCTTTTGATTGTGATTGCTAACAATGTATGCTTTTTTATGGCGGTCCTTATATGGGACCCATTTCTACAGGGTTTATGCCCACAACGCCATTTCATCCTTTACAAATTTCTTTCTCCTACTTCTCTTAGGGGTATATGCAATTGCGGTCGAATTCCCGAAAATGTTGAAAAACGGGGCATTTTCGACACAAAAAAAAAATTGACAATGCAATACAGTACTTTTCGACAAAAAAACGGACGTTTCAGATTCGACTTTTTGCAATTCGACATTTTAAAAATTCGACATGTCTGCAGTGGTAAAAATGCGGCAATTCAACAAAAGTATATTCAATTGAAGAATGTCGATTCGACTAGTGCTTTTTGACAGTAATTTCGTCAATTTCCTTCCGCCTCAGTTTGCTGGCGGAATCTAATAAAAAAAAATTTAAAACATGTTTTTTGGGTGTTTTTTTTTATTGCTAATAGCATATCTATTTATATTAGAAGGGATTAGGTACTTGGTTTGTCTATTAGGTTTGGCAACTATTATTTATATATTTTTTAAAGTAATATATTTTTTTTTAAACTGACTAAAATTGAGAGAGCATGGTTTTCAGTGGGAAGGGGTGGGAATGGGTTAAATTCACGAAAAAAAAATGCGTGCGGTCCCCCCTCCTAAGCATAACCAGCCTCGGGCTCTTTGAGCCGGTCCTGGTTGTAAAAACACGGGGGGGGGGGAACGGATACGGGATCCCCCGTATTTTTAGAACCAGCACCGGGCTCTGCGCCCGGTCCTGGTGCAAAAAATACAGGGGACAAAAAGCGTAGGGGTCCCCCGTATTTTTTGAACCAGCACCGGGCTCCACTAGCTGGGGAGATAATGCCACAGCCGGGGGACACTTTTATACCGGTCCCTGCGGCCGTGGCATTAAATACCCAACTAGTCACCCCTGGCCGGGGTACCCTGGAGGAGTAGGGACCCCTTAAATCAAGGGGTCTCCCCCTCCAGCCACCCAAGGGCCAGGGGTGAAGCCCGAGGCTGTCCCCCCCCATCCAAGGGCTGCGGATGGGGGGCTGATAGCCTTGAGTATAATTAAAGAATATTGTTTTTGCAGAAGAACTACAAGTCCCAGCAAGCCTCCCCCGCAAGCTGGTACTTGGAGAACCACAAATACCAGCATGCGGGGGAAATGGGCCCGCTGGTACCTGTAGTTCTTCTGCAAAAAA
This sequence comes from Pseudophryne corroboree, assembly GCF_028390025.1. Classification (NCBI taxonomy): domain Eukaryota; kingdom Metazoa; phylum Chordata; class Amphibia; order Anura; family Myobatrachidae; genus Pseudophryne; species Pseudophryne corroboree. The sequence continues at coordinate 274,028,515 of NC_086445.1, forward strand.
ATACCCAAATAAAAACAGGACACGCACACCTTGACAAGTACAACTTTATTATACACATGACAACACACACATACTTACCTATGTTCACACGCCGACTGTGTCCATGTCTCCATCTGTCGACGTCTCCAAGAAGAATCCGAGGTACATGAAAATAAAATTATACTCCCCTAAATCCAGTGTCCTGTTATTATTTGTAATTCACGTACTTGGCAAAATAAAAAACACCATACCCGATCCACACGGACTGAAAGGGGTCCCATGTTTACACATGGGACCCCTTTCCCCGAATGCTGAGATCCCCCGTGACTCTTGTCACAGAGGGTCCCTTCAGGCAACCAGGGAGCGCCACGTCGTGGCACTCTCCTGATTTCCTATGCACGTCTGAGCTGGCAGACAGCGCATCGCACAGCCCCTCCATTATCTTCAATGGTGGGAACTTTGCGGTCAGCGGTGAGGTTACTCGTGGTCAGCGGCTGACCGCGGGTGACCTCACCACTGACCGCAAAGTTCCCACCATTGAATATAATGGAGGGGCTGTGCGATGCGCTGTCTGCCAGCTCAGACGCGCATAGCCAATCAGTAGAGTGCCACGACATGGCGCTCCCTGATTGGTTGAAGGGACCCTCTGTGACAGGAGTCACGGGGGGGGGGTCTCAGCATTCGGGGAAAGGGGTCCCATGTGTAAACATGGGACCCCTTTCAGTCCGTGTGGATTGGGTATGCGTTTTTTATTTTGCCAAGTACGTGGATTACAAATAATAACAGGACACTGGATTTAGGGGAGTATAATTTTATTTTCAGGTACCCCGGATTCTTCTTGAAGACGTGGACACAGTCGGCGTGTGAACATAGGTAAGTATGTGTGTGTCGGCATGTGTGTAATAAAGTTGTACTTGTCAAGGTGTGCGTGTCCTGTTTTTATTTGGGTATTTTTTTTGCAGAAGAACTACAGGTACCAGCGGGCCCGTTTTTCCCCTGCATGCTGGTACTTGTGGTTCTCCAATTACCAGCTTGCGGGGGAGGCTTGCTGGGACTTGTATTTATTCTGCAAAAAACAATATTCTTTCATTTTACTCAAGGCTATCAGCCCCCCATCCGCAGCCCTTGGATGGGGGGGACAGCCTCGGGCTTTACCCCTGGCCCTTGGGTGGCTGGAGGGGGGGGACCCTTTGATTTAAGGGGTCCCCACTCCTCCAGGGTACCCCAGCCAGGGGTGACTAGTTGGGTATTTAATGCCACGGCCGCAGGGACCGGTATAAAAGTGTCCCCCGGCTGTGGCATTATCTCCCCAGCTAGTGGAGCCCGGTGCTGTTTAAAAAAATACGGGGGACCCCTACGCTTTTTGTCCCCTGTATTTTTTGCACCAGGACCGGACGCAGATCCCGGTGCTGGTTCTAAAAATACAGGGGATCCCCTGTTCATTTTTCCCCCGTATTTTTACAACCATGACCGGCTCAAAGAGCCCGAGGCTGGTTATGCTTTGGAGGGGGTACCCCACGCAATTTTTTTCTGTGTTTTTTTAACCATTTTTGCGCCGTCAGAAAAGTTGAATCCAGGACGCACACTCTCCATCAATTGGTCTGTTTTTCTACAGCGGGACTGTCGAATCCGTTTTTTATTGAATATGTTGAATTCCGGCACCCGCCGGCCGGAATTCTACGGTCGAATTGTTGAATTAAAAAACGGGCGAAAAATAGCAGCAATTCGCCCGGAATTGCATATACCCCATAATGTTTATCTTTTTCCCTTTCTTCTTTTTTTTCTCTTTCTCTCTCTCTTTCTTGGGGTGGACCTCATAGAATTGGGGGGGGGGTTCCTTCCACCTTTTCGGGTTGCAGTTTGTATATAGAGACCCTTCTAACAATACACCATGACTCTTAAACTCTTGTCCATTAATGTGAATGGGCTCAATTCTCCCAAGAAATGCATGGTAGTTCTGGGTGCCTGCTGTAGGGAGAAAGCTTATATAGTTTTCCTTCAAGAGACTCACTTCAAAGGACCTCACTCGCAGCTTCAAGGTAAGCAATTTTCTCAGACCGTTTTTGCACCTACCAATTGTAAAAAGCGAGGAGTCACTATTTTAATCCATCGTAACATTCCATTTTTACACTCTAAAATGATAATAGATACAGAGGGTCATTATATAATGGTATCTGGCACCCTTCGATCCGAGACTCTAACTTTGAGTTTGATTTCAGTGTATGCGCCTAACCAGGAACAGTCACAGTTTTTTTGTTCATTATTCCGAAATATGGGCAGAGTGGCGCAGGGACACATAATCCTAAGGAGAGACTTTAATACAGTAATTGATCCTCCTCCTCATCCTCCGCTACCCATAAAATGGTCTTTTCTTCCACCAGGGCCTCTTGCACTCTCACTTCTTCCTTGAAACAATACAGTTTGTGTGATTCATGGCGCTTAAAACACTCCCTAGCTAGGGATTATACTCCTTTTCAGCCCCACATCAAATATATTCAAGGATCGATATGATACATGTATCCCATTCTATCACTTCTATGATCACAGAGGTGGGGATCACACCATTTACATGGACTGACCACTCTGGAGTCTATATCCTATTGGACATTTATAGAGCCTCTCGAGGAGAATGTGAATGGCACCTTAATGACTCCACTCCGGAACACCCTTCCACCCAGGCCGAAATTAAGGTTGCCATATGACTATACTTTGAAGAAAACTCTTCCCCCGACATTTCCCCTGGTATAATATGGGAAGAACATAAGGCTACAATTAAGGGTCAATTAATAGCTAAATTGGCTGCAATCACGAAAAAGGCAGCTCAAGAAATCTCTTCTCTCGAGACCCAAATTGCTGCTCTGACCACACAACATAAACAGTCTCCCTGTGCCACTCTGTTATCCCAAATAGAAAAGCTTAAAGGCCAGCTAAATACTCTCTTGTCTAACCCTGCAGTGGTTATTTTACAGAAGCTATGCCAATATTTTTACAATAAACAGGTAAAATTGACACTGCCTGGCAAATAAACTTAGATGTAAGCATGCAAAAGGTATGATTGACAAATTATAATCTACCAAGTTAGGATCCCACACGTATGATCATGGTCATGGTGGAGGAGTTTAAAGAATATTACAACTCATTCTATAGTTTGTCACACACCACTCTTTCTCCCCCTGCTGGAGTCGAGGTGATACGTTCCTACTTATCATTAATTCCCCTGCCTTGTATTTCTAGGTCCCAGTTTTCGGTACTGAATGAGTCCATTTCAGTAGAAGAAACGGTAGTATCAATTAGGCCCTCTGCGGCCCCCGGATCCTGATGGACTCACAGCACAGTACTATAAGTTATTTTCTACAGAATTAGCACGGCACATTACCTCTCTTTTTAAAAACATTTTGGAAGGGGCATCGTTTGCTCCTGCCACCACCCAAGCTGGTATTGTGGAAACCTGATAAAGACCCAACATTATGCCAAAATTACAGGCCGATTTCTTTGCTAAACATTGACTTAAAAATTTATACCAAGATCTTGGCCTCTCGTTTGGTCCCCCTTCTTCCTCACTTGGTTCATTTGGACTAAGTAGGTTTCATTCCAGGACGCCAAGCGCCTGACAATACTAGAAGATCCACTGATTTAATTCATACTATCTATCCACAAACAAAATTGCCCCACACTTATTATGGCATTGGACGCGGAGAAGGCGTTCGACTGAATTTCATTGCCCTTCACCTTTGAAATACTCTGAAAAATGTTTTTTTCTGGTAAAATTTAGGAGGGTATCTCAGCATTATACTGATCTCCTACTGCAAGGGTCATAGTTAATCAAACTACCTCTTCGAGCTTCGGAATTACTAACGGTACCAGATAGGGCTTCCCGCCTTCGCCCCTTATTTTTGCTTTAGTAATGGAACCTCTGGCGGCAAACATTCACTGCAATACAGCGGTTTCGGGAGTGAAAACCGGAACTGCAGAGCGTAAAATAGTGTTATATGTGGACGATGTCCTCATCTCTCTCACTAACCCTGATCAGGCCTTGCACCACTACTTTCAGAAATTGATCTCTATTCTACTTACTCAGGCTACAAAATTAACGCCAGCAAGACGGAAGTACTTGATTTTTACGTACCAGAATCTATCAAATGTACTTTAGAAGCATAATTTCAGTTTTGCTGGCATAAACAAAAGATTAAGTATTTAGGGCATTTTCCTGACACGTAACCTTCATAAGCTTTTTCAGGCCAACTTTCCCAGTGTTTTAGATCAAATTAAATCTGATCTCCAATCGTGGTCTAATCTATTTATTTCATGGATCGGCAGGGTGAATTCTATGAAAATGAACGTACTTCCTCGACTCCTATATCTCTTTCAAACTTTACCAATATATATATATACCCCCTTATGTATTCAAATTTACAATGTCACACTTCCCATTTTATCTGGGCTGGCAAATGCCCTAGGGTCCGGCTGAAATTACTACAGCGTCCATCTCAAGGTGGAGGCCTAGATATCCCAGACTTTAGGAGATATTATTTAGCAGTGCAACTGGCGCAGAAAGTACAATGGTGTAATTCTGGTGCTATTAAGGTCTGGGTTAACATTAAAGCTGACGAGTTGGGTCTTTCCACGCTTTCTTCCCTCCTCTGGCTCCCAAGAACGAGTCACCCTAGATCAGTGAAATCCCATCCAATTGTCTCTTGCTCCATATCCATTTGGGATTATGTCAACAGAAAATATAAATTGTCCTCCGGTCCTTCTCCTCTTGTTCCGTTATTCCATAATCCCGATTTGCCCCCTGGTATGAGTAGGTCTTCCTTTTATCATTGGAAAAAGGGGAGTATTCTGTTTCTGAATGACATTACCAGGGATCTTAACTTTCCCCAATTTTCTCAGATTTAGCAATGTACAGGACTCCCATCCACAGACTTTTTCCGATATTTACAGCTCAGACACTTCCATTCTAAGAAGGGAATTCTTCTCACTAATAGGCCACTTACAAATTTTGAGATCCTTTGCTGGAGGCTTTCCTCTACCAAGGGTTTAATTTCTGATTTATATGCACTACTGGTTGGGCATGAACCCACTGCTCGGGATCCTCATGTAACAGCCTGGGAGAATGATCTGGGAATTAGTTTGGACTCTGATGAGTGGTCGTGATTTGGGACAAGGACATTTCTAGCTCAATATGTGTTAAAGTTAAAGAAAATGTAAATAAACTACTGTATACAGTAAGTGGTACTACCCTTCCCGCTTACATTCAATGTACCCTGACACTTCCGATAGATGCTGTAGAAGATGTTTTGAGGAGGACGCATTCATACATATATGGTGTTCATGCCCAAAAATAGTTATACTCTGGAAGGAAATCATGGGGTATATGCAATTGCGGTCGAATTCGCGGCAATTTTCGCCGTTTTTTAATTCGACTCAATTCGACAGGTGAATCCCGGAAGGTGGCTTCCGGAATTCACCATATTCAATGAAAAACGGATTCGCCAGAGTCGCGGGCGAAAATCGGCCGATTTGGCGGATTTTGCCGCGATTTTAAAAAACGGTAAAAAAACGTGAAAAACCCGGAAAAAAAATGGCGTGGGGTCCCCCCTCCAAAGCATAACCAGCCTCGGGCTCATCGAGCTGGTCCTGGTTCTAAAAACGCAGGGGAAAAATTGGCCAGGGATCCCCCGTATTTTTAAAACCAGCACCGGGCTCTGCGCCTGGTGCTGGTGCCAAAAATACGGGGGACAAAAAGAGTAGGGGTCCCCCGTATTTTTAACACCAGCATCGGGCTCCACTAGCTGGACAGATAATGCCACAGCCGGGGGTCACTTTTATGCCGTGCCCTGCGGCCGTGGCATTAAATATCCAACTAGTCACCCCTGGCCGGGGTACCCTGGGGGAGTGGGGACCCCTTCAATCAAGGGGTCCCCCCCCCAGCCACCCAAGGGCCAGGGGTGAAGCCCGAGGCTGTCCCCCCCCCATCCAATGGGCTGCGGATGGGGGGGCTGATAGCCTTTTGTGATAATAAAAAGATATTGTCTTTTCCAGCAGTACTACAAGTCCCAGCAAGCCTCCCCCGCAAGCTGGTACTTGGAGAACCACAAGTACCAGCATGCGGGAGAAAAACGGGTCCGCTGGTACCTGTAGTACTACTGGGGAAAAAATACCCAAATAAAAACAGGACACACACACCTTGATAGTAAAACTTTATTACACACTACCGACACACACATACTTACCTATGTTGACACGCCGACTGCCACGGTCTCCGACGATCCGAGGGTACCTGTGAAAAAATTATACTCACCTTCCAGCGTCCAGAGATAAATCCACGTCCAGAGAGTAAAATCCACGTACTTGTTTAAAAAAAAAAACACGCAAAAACCCGCTCCATACCGGACTAGAAAGGGGTCCAATGCTTTCACATCAGACCCCTTTCTCCCGAATGCCGGGACATCACGTGACTCCTGTCACTGACGTCCCTTCAGCCAATCAGGAAGCGCTACTTCCGTGGCGCTCACCTGATTGGCTGTGCGCTGTCTGTACTGTGACAGCACATCGCAAAGCCGCTCCATTACTTTCAATGGTGGGAACTTTGCGGGTAGCGGTGGGGTCACCCGCCGGTCAGCCGCTGACCGGCGGATGACCTTACCGCTAGCCGCTAAGTTCCCACCATTGAAAGTAATGGAGCGGCTTTGTGATGTGCTGTCACAGTACAGACAGCGCACAGCCAATCAGGTGAGCGCAACGAAGTTGCGCTTCCTGATTGGCTTAGAGACCTTTCTGTGACAGCTGTCACTGACAGGTCTCATTCGTGGAAAGGTGTCCCATGTGTCAGCATGGGAGCCCTTTCAGTCCGGCATGGAGCGGGTGTTCGGTTTGTTTTTTTGCCAAGTACGTGGATTTATCTCTGGACCATGGCTGAGGTGAGTATATTGATCTTTTCTTTTCAGGTATCCGTGGATTCTACATGGAGAAGAGGACCGATGTCGGCGTGTGAACATAGGTAAGTATGTGTGTGTCGACGTATGAAATAAAGTTTTACTGTCGACGGTGTGTGTGTCCTGTTTTTATTTGGGTATTTTTTCCCCAGTAGTACTACAGGTACCAGCGGGCCCGTTTTTCTCCCGCATGCTGGTACTTGTGGTTCTCCAAGTACCAGCTTGCGGGGGAGGCTTGCTGGGACTTGTAGTACTACTGGAAAAAACAATATCTTTTTATTATCACAAAAGGCTATCAGCCCCCCCATCCGCAGCCCATTGGATGGGGGGGGACAGCCTCGGGCTTCACCCCTGGCCCTTGGGTGGCTGGGGGGGGGGGGACCCCTTGATTGAAGGGGTCCCCACTCCCCCAGGGTACCCCGGCCAGGGAAGACTAGTTGGATATTTAATGCCACGGCCGCAGGGCACGGCATAAAAGTGACCCCCGGCTGTGGCATTATCTGTCCAGCTAGTGGAGCCCGATGCTGGTGTTAAAAATACGGGGGACCCCTACTCTTTTTGTCCCCCGTATTTTTGGCACCAGCACCAGGCGCAGAGCCCGGTGCTGGTTTTAAAAATACGGGGGATCCCCTGTCAATTTTTTCCCCGCATTTTTAGAACCAGGACCAGCTCGAAGAGCCCGAGGCTGGTTATGCTTTGGAGGGGGGACCCCACGCCATTTTTTTTTATGATTTCACCGTTCCAGCATAAAAAAAAAAAAATAATAATAATAATATTTTAAAAAATATATAAATAATATTTGTGCCTCCAAAAAAAAAAAAAAAAGTACCTAATCCCTTCTAATATAAATAGATCTGCTATTCCCCCCAAAAAAAACACAAAAAAAAAACATGTTTAACATTTTTTTATTTGTTTTCACCCTCCAAAGTGTGGCGGATTGAAAATGACGAATTTGCTGTCTAAAAGCACTGCTGTCGAATTTCCAAACTTGAATTGAATATGCTTTGGTCGAATTGCAGCACTTGTATCATTGCAGAAAAGTCGAATTTGCAAAAAGTCGAATTTCAAAAAGTCGAATTTTGAAAGTCCGTTTTTTGGTCGGAAAGCACTGAATTGCATAGGCGATTTTTTTTTTTGGTTGAAAATGACCCGAAATTCGACAATTTCGGGAATTCGACCGCAATTGCATATACCCCCATATCTCTTATCGCACGGGTACTTGGGGTCTCAGTTCATTGTGACCCTAAATATTTTCTACTCCCATTGGGGTTTCCTGAATTATCTAATTATCAAAATAAGTTGATACGACAAATTATCTCTGCAACAACTTGTCAAATAGCTGTTTGTTGGAAAATGCCCTCTTTTCTAACATGTCCTTTCACGCTTTATGGTACATTTATAAGATGGAATACATGATGAGTATACAGTAATTAACCACTATGCCAAATCGTTTGACAAAGTTTGGGGTCTCTGGCTAGCATCCCAGAACATTGTGTCACCATTTTTCCACAGCTCCCCAGTGTGAATACTCGATTGCTCTCTTTTTCACTGATGCCCCACCCCAGGGGTACTAATTTCCTCTTTCTTTCTTATGTTTTCTTTGCTCTTCTTTGTTTTTCCTAACAGTTTTGCTATACCGTTATATTTGAGGATAATTTCCTCACTGTTTAATTCTTTCAAAAATGGATTACTCATTAGTTAATGTTTTTTGAGACCTTTTGTTAATTATAATGTTATTTGATTTTGTGCACCTGGTATTGTATGATCAATGTACTATGCTGTGATCTTCTTAATTAAAAAAAAAAAAAAAGAATCCATAGTTTTCCCAAAATACATTTTTCTAAAATACATTTATTTAGAAGTTATATCCTTGGATGTCTTTTTCAGTTAGAAATTTACCTAACCAGTTTTTAAAAGTAATGACCGAGTCCGACATTACTACCTTCACTGGCAAAGAATTCCAGATCCTTACTGCCCTTGCTGTGAAGAACCCTCTCCTTTGCTGGGTATGAAATTTCCTATCCTCTAACCTCAGAGGGTGTTCGCGTGTCCTGTGTAGAGATTTCTCAATAAACAGATCTCCTGTTAGCTCAATGTATTGCCCTTTAATATATTTATAAATATTTATAATGTCCCCTCTTAGACGCCTCTTTTCTAGTGTAAACATATCTAACCTAATAAGCCTTTCCTCATAATCCAGTGCCTCTAACCCCTTAATCAATTTTGTAGCTCGCCTCTGAACCCTTTCCAGCTCGAGTATATCCTTTTTATAATGTGGTGCCCAGAATTGTACACAATATTCAAGATGTGGCCGTACCAATGATTTATGTAATGGCAGGATTATGAAATCATCCCTTGTCTCAATACCCCGTTTTATGCATGCTAGTTCCTTACTTGCCTTTGTTGCTGCAATTTCACATTGGGTACTGTTGTTAAGTCTATTATCAATGAGCACCCCAACATTTTTTCTAAAACCGTCTCCCCTAACCTTCCCTATTATTCAATTTGTAGGTTGTATTATTATTTTTAGCCCCAAAGTGCATGACTTTACATTTGTCTATATTAAACCTCATTCTCCATTTGGCTGCCCAAACTTCCTGTTTAACTAAGTTGTTTTGTAGGGACTCTGAATCCTTATCTGAGTTAATTATCCTACATAGCTTGGTCCCTGAGAACAAGACGCAAGCACCATGTTTCCAGGGACCTGTACATGCTTAGTAGACTGCGGCACAATGACAGTCTATTGCACTGCAGATGAAGGGGGTTGAGGGTGGAAGGCATTCAGAGCCTTTTCTTATGCCCCCTCCACTCTCAAACTGCCTCTGAATATGCCCCTCTGTATTGTGACATCCACACAATAATAATAAACTGTAAAAGAAACATATACATTTATTAAAGAGGCTGAACATAATCAGTATTCAGTTATTAAACCAATGCTGATGCATCAAGTGGGGCTATATTGGGTATATAATATAGAGTTACATGTAATAACATGGCAATCTAGGTAATCCATTACTAAATAGAGTATACAGTCATGGACAAGGATAAGCTTTTATCTATTAACTATTAAATATACATAGGAAATTAGTTTACACTAAAATCTTGCACTAATGTTACAGTCATACAACAGAGGGCGATGCCAGAAGAGTGTGTGTGTGTGTGTGTGTGTGTGTGTGTGTGTGTGTGTGTGTGTGTGTGTGTGCACACTCATCATGCACTAATATACAAAAGTTCATAAGATGAACATAAACACAAGCCACATTTGCATTCTTTACCAACATTTTATTTCACAGCTATTGAATAATATATTATTTCTAATTATAATGTGCAGTATTAAGTTTGTATATTTTTTTTTCTTGCAGGTAACAATAAAGTGTTTACATCAAGTGATTCTGTACCACAAATTCATAGGTATGTTCATTGCTTTTAATGTAGTGGGTGTAGTGCCCAGGCTTATACCGGACTGGAGAGTATGTACAACACAGCGCTCAGCCCCTGATAATTGAAGTTATGGGGTGTCAGTGTTCACCTTGTCTATGTAGTCTTGATTATAATGTTATGTCACCGGTGTGAATCATAGATTGTATTGATGTCAAACAGATAAATAACAATTTAAGGTATCAATTAAACTTTTATTGGGGAGTCACAGTGCTCCTCCCAGACACTTTGTTAATACTATGAGTTATCCTTATACTGTTCAGGGTTAATTCTGTCCATGCAAATTGCGTGAATTTTCTCCTGTAAAATGACTTTTAATACTCTCTGACCATTATCATAGTCCCGCAGAGTTAATGCGCCCAAATGATCCAATCAACAAAATATAAAAATTCAATTGCTGATCGCAAATGTTAAATGTGATGTTTCGCCCTAGATAGAGCCGTCTTTAGTACTGCTAACCGCAGCAGATTCTTGGGTATAAATAGAAATGCAGGTATACGTTGGGGGAAATATATGTTCTGGGGGTGCGGCGTCCCGTAACCCTCAGGTGCATATACTTACCCTTCTTCTTCTGGTCGTCCTTATCTTTCGTCCCCCGCTGTGCTTGCTTGTCCCTCCGTCTCGGTCCCCGGCCGGTGTAGAACCTACGGAGGGACAAGCAAGCACAGCGGGGGACGAAAGATAACCTTTTGCTGGTCACTACATGATGTCACGTGTTGTAACATCACATACAGGTGGTGTGACGCAGATTTGCAGGAACGATTCACATAGGGCCGATGAGCAGGGAAGGGTTGTTTTAAGAAGTCCTCCTGGTACATCGGACCGCTGTTGTAGCACAGTCTGGTGCGACTCCTCAATTATCAGCAGTAGTAACCAGGGGCAGCCACCCCTCTGTCCGGGCCCCGGACTCCAGTCCTGGCAGTCCTCTACTGCTGGCATCCCTGCCAGGATATGTACTCTATTCAATGCATGGATTCTGTATAATTTCCCTCTAATCAATGAAACACAAGGGACAATCCACAGACTTTGTAAATAACAGTATGAGAGGGGCATAATTTGTGATAATTATATCGATCCAGTAGCACAGACTGAATAATGCTTACATGTTTCTTCCGCTGTTGCTTACAGCAAGGTACTGTCTTCAGAGTCCAAGCAGCCAGTGAATGTAGGAAAATGTAAGAACATCCAGACTCAGACGGAAGATAGTTGGCATGATATATCAACAGCCATTAGATCACCAGTCATTAGTAAATGCGGTGAGTACAAATCAATATTATTGTTAGAGGAATTAAGTACCAAGCAGCATAATGATTAAATATAGAGAACTGACCAGCTAAACTCCGTACTGATATACAAGAAGCAGCCAGGATATTACTGGACATTTCAACTACTGAATAAACTGCATTTGTTTCTTTTCTGTTCTTGTTTGTTCTATATTAAAATAGTTGTTCTCTTCCTGGGAAATTGATGGTCCATCATGAAGCTTTTAGTCATATGATGATGATGTCATGTTGAGGGGTAGGACCGGGAGCTGCTGGTAAGAATAGCACTGCTGTACAGAACTTATAGACTGTAGTGTGCATGTCTGGAGTGTCTCCAGCAGCACTTCAGCAGAAAGTCTGGCTGCAGGGTGCTATTCCAGGCCCCTGCTAGACAGATGCAGGTACCGTGGGACAGCGCCGGTATCGCCCACAGTGCCACGTGCCTGTGGCCACCAAGCACACACCCTAATTACGGCCCTGTTTGTGCAGTAAGTACAATTTCTGGTAAACAACTACAGAAAGATTCAAAAGCATTTGACTATAGTAAAGCCATCTTGATAAGCTAAAGCTATATATTATCAATACATATTTCTTTATCCATTTTCCTTGAACCCTTTTCCTTTCCACATCAAGAACATATATTATTAACTTAAAGTAAATACAGTACAGAGAACATCTTAGTGACCAATATATTATAATGACAGATATGCAATTCAGATGTTATATTAACAATTGTCATGCATTTCAAAAATCATTTTAGTGACTATTTAGCAACACAGAGACCATCAGAACAGACAGCATTCTAGCAAACACTATAAAGAACAACCCACAACGCATGCTGCCGACCACCACGCAATTGGGGTAATTCCAAGTTGATCGCAGCAGGATTTTTGTTAGCAATTGGGCAAAACCATGTGCACTGCAGGGGAGGCAGATATAACATGTGCAGAGAGAGTTAGATTTGGGTGGGGTGTGTTCAATCTGCAATCTAATTTGCAGTGTAAAAATAAAGCAGCCAGTATTTACCCTGCACAGAAATAAAATAACCCCCTATATGTATTTACTTACCCCCTATATGTATTTATGGAATTACCCCCTATATGTATTTACTTACCTTGGTGTACTTGCTGTTGTTGGAAACAAAAATATCAGAGCAGATGTACCAAGCCCTGAAAAGTGATAAAGTGGAGAGTGATAAATTACCAACCAACCAGACCCTATCATTTTTCAAAAACAGCCTGAAACAGCTAGGAGCAGATTGGCTGATACATTATCACTCTCCACTATATCACTCTCTTTGGCTGATACATTATCACTCTCCACTATATCACTCTCTTTGGCTGATACATTATCACTCTCCACTATATCACTCTCTTTGGCTTAGTACATCTGCCCCACAGTGCATACAGTAGTATATAAATCTTTTTAATAGATGTTCCTATTGTGCCATCCATCTTAGGTAAATACTAAACAGTTGGTAGGACCTACTATTCTATCTCACCAGTGAGCAGTACCTGCTGTAAGGGTAGTTTTAATAACAACTGGCCCTGCCATCAGTGATACAGTGATGGGTGACAACCATCACAGTCGGGCAGATGTATTAAGTCTGGAGAAGTGATAAAGCAGTGATAAGTGCAAGGTGATAATGCACCAGCCAATCAACTCCTGTCAGTTTACATATTGGAGCTGATTGGCTGGTACGCTATCACCGTGCACTTATCACTGCTTTATACCTTCTCCAGGCTTAATACATTTGCCCCAGTATTTGCTATGAACTGAGATAAAAACTAAGGAATGGTGGTTGCTGTGGAAAGTCTAAAGGGGTTCATGTACAGCAGTGAAAAGAGTGGAAAAGTGGACCAGTGGAGAAGTTGCCCATAGCAACTAATCAGCTCTTAGGGGTACATTTACTAAGCAGTGATAAGAGCGGAGAAGTGAGCCAGTGGAGAAGTGGTCCCATCAACCAATCAGCGCCTCTGTATCATTATATAGTATGCAAATTATAGATGTTACTTCAGTGCTGATTAGTTGCCATGGGCAACTTCTCCACTGGCTCACTTCTCCGCTCTTATCACTGCTTAGTACATGTCCCCCTTAGGAAGCATTTGCAAGTACATTATATAAAATAAAAGGTAGATGATGATTGCTTGCGATGAGCAACTTCTCCACTGGTCCATTTCTCCATTCATATTTCTGCTTGGTACATCTTCCCCCTGGTCTCCGATTTCTGGTGAAAATAAATGCTATTTAACTGCTGAAGCTGAACAGCCTGGTTAAATAAAGAAATCATGAAAATGAGCTCCCACCCTATGACAGGCTGGAATGGACTCAGATGAGATGCCTTGTGGGCCTGAGATTGTTGTGATTGGAGGCAGAACACTAAAACCTATTTGCCGGAATGTCTGCTCTTGGATTAATTTCCTTCTCCTCAACCAATAAATATTATATAAAATTTTAAGTTACAAGAAGCCCACTGAATAATCATACCACCATTCAAACTGTATATTTTTTATAGACTAATATGTTGTGATTTATATGTCTCATTTTTGTGTGTATAGTATCTGTATGCTTTTAGATGTGTAGACGTAAAAGTGGAATAGAGAAAATTAAAGTCATGTTCAGGTGATTTTGCCTTCCGCAGTACTATACTGTAGGTCTTACATTTAGAATCTTCTCTCGAACATATTACATTTATTAGTTCTATGTGCAATAAAGCGATTATATGTGGACCAGTACATAGATTTGCAGCTCTTTACCTTTCTAATGGAGTATTAAGAAGCTGGCCACCAAAAAGAGTTATCAGCTGCAACTACACACCTTTCACAGAGGGGTGTGGATTATTAGATCTACACTAAGAAGGTGTACAGTCAATGGGGGTCATTCCAAGTTGATCGCACAAAGCTACTTTTTGTACCCCGTGCAATCAACGGATCCAGCGACGAAGGTCCAGGAATTGACGTCAGACATCCACCCTCCAAACGCCTGGACACGCCTGCGTTGCCTCACCACACCTTGAAAATGGTCAGTTGACGCCCCAGGAACGCCTCCCGCCTGTCAGTCTTATTGCGTTCGCCGATGCGATCACTTTTTCTGCTGGCGGCGTCGCTGCTCGCCGGGAAACGACGCATGTGCGCAATGTGGCCACCACGCATGCGCAGTTCTGACCCGTTCACACCGCTGCGACAAACTGCAGCGTGCGAACGGGTCGGAATACCCCCAATAGGTCTACCACTAATGGTAGACATGCATTAGGTCGACAGGGATTGTGACTTTTTAGTGTAGATCTATACTCTGGATACCTTTCACAGAGCCCTCATACACTCTCCTCCCAACCTCAACTGTAGCCTGGGCATTTTTTAAATTAAACCGTACACTAACACCCCAGGCCAGCTCTGCTTAGAGAGCACAGTAGAATTAAGCATTGAGAGCATCAGGAATGGTGGGTCTTGTGGTTCTTTGAGAGGTGTTCTAAGGTTTTATAGTCACAAGAAGACAAACATGAGTACATATAGTACACAGGCAGGGACATCAGGACAGAGGCTTCCTTTTGTAGAGCAACTCAAATGTTGTTATATAAAATATGTATGATAAATCTTGTTTTCTTAATTAAATGTGACCGAAAAGAAATGCCCTCAATTTAAAATTGAAATTAAGGAGACCTTAAAATAAGTAAAATCCCCTTAACTCTGGCTTAGTGCTTGAGAGTTACTCAGAACTTAAGAGACCTTAATATTAAGATGTAAATGACATGCAAATATATGTACTGACACATTAGAAGCCATTGTTACCTAGTGAGTTCTAAATATGCAGGTGTCACTTTTAGTGAGCCAATCGACGTTGTTTGGTTGTAATTTGTTTCATTTAAAATGTTTCTTTCAGTATCAGTAGTCACAGACTATGATACACACATACTGTACCGTATTTTTATACTGTACCTATTATACAAATATTCAAGCTGCAGACATGTCTCCTGACATGCTACATAGATCACCAGCATACCTGGAACTAGGATAAGGAAGATTAACCAGGTTGTCCTATTAGTTATATCTGGGGGGGTTTTGTCTTGTTTTTTTATTTCAGTTCTTTATTAGCGAATGACGTAAACCTGCTACAAGTAAATATGAATTAAATATATGTTTCACTGCACTGGTTATTTCTCTATCGTCCTAGTGGATGCTGGGGTTCCTGAAAGGACCATGGGGAATAGCGGCTCCGCAGGAGACAGGGCACAAAAAGTAAAGCTTTAGGATCAGGTGGTGTGCACTGGCTCCTCCCCCTATGACCCTCCTCCAAGCCTCAGTTAGATTTTTGTGCCCGGCCGAGAAGGGTGCAATCTAGGTGGCTCTCCTAAAGAGCTGCTTAGAAAAGTTTAGCTTAGGTTTTTTATTTTACAGTGAGTCCTGCTGGCAACAGGATCACTGCAACGAGGGACTTAGGGGAGAAGAAGTGAACTCACCTGCGTGCAGGATGGATTGGCTTCTTTGGCTACTGGACATTAGCTCCAGAGGGACGATCACAGGTACAGCCTGGATGGTCACCGGAGCCTCGCCGCCGGCCCCCTTGCAGATGCTGAAACAAGAAGAAGGTCCAGAATCGGCGGCATGAAGACTCCTCAGTCTTCTTAAGGTAGCGCACAGCACTGCAGCTGTGCGCCATTTCCTCTCAGCACACTTCACACGGCAGTCACTGAGGGTGCAGGGCGCTGGAAGGGGGGCGCCCTGGGAGGCAATGAAAACCTATTTTTGGCTAAAAATACCTCACATATAGCCTCCGGGGGCTATATGGAGATATTTAACCCCTGCCAGAATCCGTTAAGAGCGGGAGACGAGGCCGCCGAAAAAGGGGTGGGGCCTATCTCCTCAGCACACAGCGCCATTTTCCCTCACAGAAAGGCTGGAGGGAAGGCTCCCAGGCTCTCCCCTGCACTGCACTACAGAAACAGGGTTAAAACAGAGAGGGGGGGCACTAATTTGGCGTTAGAAATATATAAAAAAGATGCTATAAGGGAAAACACTTATATAAGGTTGTCCCTATATAATTATAGCGTTTTTGGTGTGTGCTGGCAAACTCTCCCTCTGTCTCTCCAAAGGGCTAGTAGGTCCTGTCCTCTATCAGAGCATTCCCTGTGTGTGTGCTGTGTGTCGGTACGTGTGTGTCGACATGTATGAGGACGATGTTGGTGAGGAGGCGGAGCAATTGCCTGTAATGGTGATGTCACTCTCTAGGGAGTCGACACCGGAATGGATGGCTTATTTAGGGAATTACGTGATAATGTCAACACGCGGCAAGGTCGGTTGACGACATGAGACGGCCGACAAACAATTAGTACCGGTCCAGACGTCTCAAAAACACCGTCAGGGGTTTTAAAACGCCCGTTTACTTTAGTCGGTCGACACAGACAGGGACACTGAATCCAGTGTCGACGGTGAATAAACAAACGTATTCCTTATTAGGGCCACACGTTAAGGGCAATGAAGGAGGTGTTACATATTTCTGATACTACAAGTACCACAAAAGAGGGTATTATGTGGGATGTGAAAAAACTACCGTAGTTTTTCCTGAATCAGAT
The DNA here is from genome assembly GCF_028390025.1 of Pseudophryne corroboree. Classification (NCBI taxonomy): domain Eukaryota; kingdom Metazoa; phylum Chordata; class Amphibia; order Anura; family Myobatrachidae; genus Pseudophryne; species Pseudophryne corroboree. The sequence goes on from NC_086445.1 coordinate 274,045,698, forward strand.
AAATTAAATGAAGTGTGTGATGATGCGTGGGTTCCCCCCGATAGAAAATATGGGCGGTATACCCTTTCCCGCCAGAAGTTAGGGCGCGTTGGGAAACACCCCTTAGGGTGGATAAGGCGCTCACACGCTTATCAGAACAAGTGGCGGTACCGTCTATAGATAGGGCCGTCCTCAAGGAGCCAGCTGACAGGAGGCTGGAAAATATCATAAAAAGTATATACACACATACTGGTGTTATACTGCGACCAGCGATCGCCTCAGCCTGGATGTGCAGAGCTGGGGTGGCTTGGTCGGATTCCCTGACTAAAAATATTGATACCCTTGACAGGGACAGTATTTTATTGACTATAGAGCATTTAAAGGATGCATTTCTATATATGCGAGATGCACAGAGGGATATTTGCACTCTGGCATCAAGAGTAAGTGCGATGTCCATATCTGCCAGAAGATGTTTATGGACACGACAGTGGTCAGGTGATGCAGATTCCAAACGGCACAAAGGTGTATTGCCGTATAAAGGAAGAGGAGTTATTTGGGGTCGGTCCATCGGACCTGGTGGCCACGGCAACTGCTGGAAAATCCACCGTTTTTTACCCTAAGTCACATCTCTGCAGAAAAAGACACCGTCTTTTCAGCTTCAGTCCTTTCGTCCCTATAAGAGTCATATCTGCCCAGGGATAGAGGAAAGGGAAGAAGACTGCAGCAGGCAGCCCATTCCCAGGAACAGAAGCGTTCCACCGCTTCTGACAAGCTCTCAGCATGACGCTGAGACCGTACAGGACCCCTGGATCCTACAAGTAGTATCCCAGGGGTACAGATTGGAATGTCGAGACGTTTCCCCTGCGCAGGCTCCTGAAGTCTGCTTTACCAAGGTCTCCCTCCGACAAGGAGGCAGTATGGGAAAAAATTCACGAGCTGTATTCCCAGCAGGTGATAATTAAATTACCCCTCCTACAACAAGAAAAGGGGTATTATTCCACACTATATTGTGGTACTGAAGCCAGAAGGCTAGGTGAGACCTATTCTAAATCTAAAAAAATTTAACACTTACAAAGGTTCAAATCAAGATGGAGTCACTCAGAGCAGTGATAACGAACCGGGAAGAAGGGGACTATATGGTGTCCCGAGACATCAGGGATGCTTACCTCCATGTCCCAAATTTGCCCTTATCACTAAGGGTACCTCAGGTTCGTGGTACAGAACTGTCACTATCAGTTTCAGACGCTGCCGTTTGGATTGTCCACGGCACCCCGGGTCTTTACCAAGGTAATGGCCGAAATGATGGTTCTTCTTCGAAGAAAAGGCGTCTTAATTATCCCTTACTTGGACGATCTCCTGATAAGGGCAAAGTCCAGGGAACAGTTGGAGGTCGGAGTAGCACTATCTCGGATACTGTTACAACAGCAGGGGTGGATTCTAAATATTCCAAAATCGCAGCTGATCCCGACAACAAGTCTCCTGTGCTTAGGGATGATTCTGGACACAGTCCAGAAAAAGGTGTTTCTCCCGGAAGAGAAAGCCAGGGAGTTATCCGAGCTAGTCAGGAACCTCCTAAAATCAGTGCATCATTGCACAAGGGCCATGGTAAAAAAATGGTGACTTCCTTCGAAGCAATTCCAGTCGGCAGATTTCATGCAAGAACTTTTCAGTGGGATCTGCTGGACAAATGGTCCGGATCGCATCTTCAGATGCATCAGCGGATAACCCTATATCCAAGGACAAGGGTGTCTCTCCTGTGGTGGTTACAGAGTGCTCATCTTCTAGAGGGCCGCAGATTCGACATTCAGTTTTGGATGTTGGTGACCACGGAAGCCAGCCCGAGAGGCTGGGGAGCAGTCACACAAGGAAAAAATTTCCAGGGAGTGTGATCAAGTCTGGAGACTTTTCTCCACATAAATATAGCTAAGGGTAAATTTATAATGCTCTAAGCTTAGCAAGACCTCTGCTTCAAGGTCAGCCGGTATTGATCCAGTGGGATAAAACATCACGGCAGTCGCCCACGTAAATAGACAGGGCGGCACAAGAAGCAGGAGGGCAGTGGCAAAAACTGCAAGGACTTTTCGCTGGGCGGAAAATCATGTGATAGCACTGTCAGCAGTGTTTCATTCCGGGAATGGAAACTGGGAAGCAGACTTCCTCAGTAGGCACGACCTCCACCCGGCAGAGTGGGAACTTCATGGGGAAGTTTTCCACATGATTGTAAACCGTTGGGAATTACCAAAGGTGGACATGATGGCGTCCCGTCTGAACAAAAAACGGGACAGGTATTGCGCCAGGTTAAGAGACCCTCAGGCAATAGCTGTGGACGTTCTGGTAACACCGTGGGTGTACCAGTCGGTGTATGTGTTCCATCCTCTGCTTTTCATACCTAAGGTACTGAGAATTATAAGACGTAGAGGAGTAAGAACTATACTCATGGCTCCGGATTGGCCAAGAAGGACTTGGTACCCGGAACTTCAAGAGATGCTCACAGAGGACTTATGGCCTCTGCCGCTAAGAAGGGACTTGTTTCAGCAAGTACCATGTCTGTTCCAAGACTTACCGCAGCTGCGTTTGACGGCATGGCGGTGGAACGCCGGATCCTAAGGGAAAAGGCATTCAGGAAGAGGTCATTCCTACCCTGGTCAAAGCCAGAAAGGAGGTGACCGCACAACATTATCACCACATGTGGCGAAAATATGTTGCGTGGTGTGAGGCCAGGAAGGCCCCACGAAGAAATTTCAACTCGGTCGATTCCTGCATTTCCTGCAAACAGGAGTGTCTATGGGCCTCAAATTGGGGTCCATTAAGGTTCAAATTTCGGCCCTGTCGATTTTTCTTCCAGAAAGAATTGGCTTCAGTTCCTGAAGTCCAGAAGTTTGTCAAGGGAGTATTGCATATACAACCCCCTTTTGTGCCTCCAGTGGCACTGTGGGATCTCAACGTAGTTCTGGGATTCCTCAAAACACATTGGTTTAAAACCAGTCAAATCTGTGGATTTGAAGCATCTCACATGAAAAGTGAACATGCTCTTGGACCTGGCCTGGACCAGGCGAGTGTCAAATTGGTGGTTTTTTTCTCAAAAAAGCCCATATCTGTTTGTCCATTCGGACAGGGCAGAGCTGCGGACTCGTCCCCAGTTCTCTCCCTAAGGTGGTGTCAGTGTTTCACCTGAACCAGCTTATTGTGGTGTCTTGCGCCTACTAGGGACTTGGAGGACTCTAAGTTGCTAGATGTGGTCAGGGCCCTGAAAATATAGGTTCCAGGACGGCTGGAGTCAGGAAAACTGACTTGCTGTTATCCTGTATGCACCCAACAAACTGGGTGCTCTTGCTTCTAAGCAGACTTTTGCTAGTTGGATGTGTAATACAATTCAGCTTGCACATTCTGTGGCAGGCCTGCCACAGCCAAAATATGTAAATGCCCATTCCACAAGGAAGGTGGGCTCATCTTGGGCGGCTGCCCGAGGGGTCTCGGCTTTACAACTTTGCCGAGCGGCTATTTAGTCAGGGGCAAACACGTTTGTAAAATCCTACAAATTTGATAACCTGGCTAAGGAGGACCTGGAGTTCTCTCATTCGGTGCTGCAGAGTCATCCGCACTCTCCCGCCCGTTTGGGAGCTTTGGTATAATCCCCATGGTCCTTTCAGGAACCCCAGCATCCACTAGGACGATAGAGAAAATAAGAATTTACTTACCGATAATTCTATTTCTCGGAGTCCGTAGTGGATGCTGGGCGCCCATCCCAAGTGCGGATTATCTGCAATACTTGTACATAGTTACAAAAATCGGGTTATTATTGTTGTGAGCCATCTTTCAGAGGCTCCGCTGTTATCATACTGTTAACTGGGTTCAGATCACAGGTTGTACAGTGTGATTGGTGTGGCTGGTATGAGTCTTACCCGGGATTCATAAATCCTTCCTTATTGTGTACGCTCGTCCGGGCACAGTATCCTAACTGAGGCTTGGAGGAGGGTCATAGGGGGAGGAGCCAGTGCACACCACCTGATCCTAAAGCTTTACTTTTTGTGCCCTGTCTCCTGCGGAGCCGCTATTCCCCATGGTCCTTTCAGGAACCCCAGCATCCACTACGGACTCCGAGAAATAGAATTATCGGTAAGTAAATTCTTATTATAAAGCTGCTACTTCAAAGTAAATCCTCAGAAATGGTTTCAATAGAGATTCTTGAAAAGGTTCACAACCTGTGAGTGAAATGTGCCAACATTATTTAGATATTGTATCTAAACTTCTAGAGGGATCACTAATAGCAGGCCAAACATATTTGCACATTGTGGCTGAAATGAGCCCTTGCATGGTGGTTATGTTCCCAGTGACATAGTATTACTACACTGCAGGTGGAACTTAGTTGCCAATTTCAGCAAAGTGGAACATTTGTTTCTTGCTGTGATTTCCAGACCAAGAATCTCTGAAGGACAGTGTTGGAACATTTGCAGGAATCACTTGAGAACATATCATTCCAGAGCATTAATTAGAGCGCATCTTATTAAGTTGCATATCTTATTTGCACGTTACATAGGAAACAAAAAGTGCATCTTAGTTCGAGTAATATGTTAATAGCAATTTTCTTTTAGATTACCGATGACTGTACTTAGTGCTTGTATACTATTATGTCAATTACTGCTTATCACTCTTTGTGAACATCAGCCTAAACGCATCCTATTACTGTCTCCTCCAACTTAGGATGCAGCTTAGGGGGCTCATGTACAGTTCGTGTCCTGAGCAGGTTCAGTTAAACAACCACTGGAGATGCACACAACCACAATATTAACAATGTAGTTACTGTATGTACTGTTTTGCCTTCCACTATCACACACTGTGGCCACCTGAAAGATGAGGGCAGAGAGGCAGTTGCCTGGAGGTCAGGGACAAGCAACCGATTGTATATTTATTAAAGTGTCAATTTGGGTCAATTTTAAATATTGGTCGATGTTGGAACGATTTTTTTTTTTTTTTAGCAGTTTTGTGTTTCAGGGTCTAAATCACACATTTACAGATGATTTTTGACATCCTTTTAAAAAACCATATGTCAAAAATCCTTAGCTAGTAAAGTGTGCGATTTAGGGGTATATTTACTAAAAGTCGATCTGGGTCGATTTTTGGTCTATGTTTGGCCGATGTTTGGTCGATTTTTGTATTTCAGCATCTAAATTCCACACTTACTAACAGATGATTTCTGAAAATTTTTTAAACAATGTCAAAAATCATTTGTCGATCAAAAATCTACCAAATTTCGGCCAAAAGTTATTCAAAATCAACCTAAATTGAATTTTAGTACCTATATCCCCCAGCGTCTGCAAGAAGTAATGTTTTAAATTCCTGTGTCCCAGTGCAACACACCTGCAGGGACCTTGTTTAAGTAATTGGAGGCAGGGTTCACCATTTGTAATGGCCAGCATAGCTGATAGCATTTCTGTGTTGTGGCAAATTTGTGTAAATTAGTATAACTTTTGCTATGTGCTCGTTGGCAAACGCCAGCTGGCTGGAGGCCATAGAAGTGAATAAACTCACATGGGTTCAATCATTTGCAAGGTGAACAGCTACAGTATGTGTGCATACACATATAGTGCTTCTCAGTAGGAGGGTTTCTGTTAGCATATATATATTTTTTTTTTGAACGATCAGGGATGGTACTGGAGAAGAGAACTGACTAGTCCCCTGGACTTTTACTGGAGAAGGGAACCGACTGGTGCCACGGACAATGTAAGTATGTTTACTGTGTGTGTGAGTGTGAGTATATCTGTAATAAAGGGTTAACATAGTGTGTGTGCGTGTACTGTTGTTATTTGAAGATTTCTTTTACAGAGGCGACTATAGGTACCAGCGGGCCATTAATGCCCTGTGTGCTGGTACTTGTGGTTCTCCAAGAGCCAGCATGCGGGAGAGGTTTGCTGTGACCTGTAGCCCCCCTGTAATGGACAGTACTACTTAAATCTGGCTTCTGTTGAAAGCCTATGAACCCTCTACCCACTGCCCAGGGTTTAGGGGCCAGCCCTAGGCTTCAGCCCAGGCCTGGTATAGACTCGAGACGGGGAGACCCCTTTATTGGGGGGGTTCCTACTTCCTGAAGAACTCTGGTCTTGGCTGACTAGTTGGGAAAGTTAATGCTTTGGCCAGGGTGACCAGTGAAGCGTGCTCCCTGGCTGAGGTATTACCCCGCTGCTAATGGAGCACGGTGCCGGTTCTAAAATCAGACATATGGAACACCCCCTCTAGGAATTCTGTGTTTGCCCCTGATGCTATATACTGTAAATGTTATGCAAAAATGAAAAAAAAAAAAAAAACAAGCAACACAAACCTCAACAAACAGTACTAGGGAACCTGCACAGCTTCTCCACTACATGGGGAATTTTACTTGAGTTCTCCAGAAAGCAACAGTTACATTATAAATATACGGTATTATAAGAAGCTTACTTTAATTGCTATCACTCCAATGCAAGAATCTCAAAATAATAATAAATGCAGATTCAATAACAATATTCTGTAGTTTGCACTGCTTCCATTCTGTGTAGGTTTATATAATTGTTTATCATTGCAACTACTATACATTAAATAATATAACAATTGTATCTGGCGGGGGCGGGGCCTGACTGGGAAAGGGAATAGCTGTGCTTCCAGTGAGCTCCTGAACAGCTACCCTCCTTATAGCCACTTTTCCCCTTTATTCCCCTCTGAAAGCACCCTCTACCAGCCGTCCTCATCACCTGCTACCACCGTGATTCAGTGCGGGGCGAGCAGCGACGCCGGGAGACGCTATTAAGGGTCTCTCCGGATTGCGGCCTTCCCCGCCGGAAAAGCCGGGGACTCAAGTACCCGCTCCGGCCCGCCGGCTGAGCTCCACGACGAGAATCGCGGGAGAACGGAGCCGCGGACGCCTGCTCCGATTAGACCTCCATTCATACTCTGCCTCCCCTTTCTCCAGGCCTGACGACCACCATAGCCAGCAGCTTTGCATCACCCTGCTGGCACAACACAGGAGGTGAGCAACAAAAACGAGCCCTGCTGCACTTAGGCTGAGCACAGCTGCGGCGGCCATTTTCTCCCCAGCACTTTGCAATACAGCCTTATCTGGGAACATTTTTGCTGGACTGTTACATATATTTTATTATTTATTCCTGCTGGAGCCTCTCCCTAACCTCTTGTTTTGCTACCTACATTATTGGGACTTATTTCAACATATTGCTGGAGGTCATAAGTTATCTCTAAGTGTAATACCTGGGTGCACCCTTTGCTATTCCCTAACACTCCCGGTCTGCAGCCACATGTGAAACTTGTCACCTTTCACATTAACCCCCCCTGGTTCCTGTGATTTGCATTACCATATTTTTTGCATTACCCGCACTTGGCCTCAGAAGCTTTCTGCTCTGGATGAAGACCTTAGCAGCGCTGCTGGTCAGGCTGTTACTGTGTCCTTTTGCATTGTTCGTATACCTACATGTACTTCTGAAGGCCCTCTCACAGGAATATCTACTCAAGTACTCTGCAATGTGATTTTATCTACGCAATGAGCTGATAGCCTCTCACCGGCCTCATCTTACTAATTTCAGTAGAGACATTTCCATTTGTCACTGTTACTGCCTGTCGGGGTCTTATCTGAATATAATATTACCCTAGCTGCCGCTTATATGGAAAAATACCTTACGCCTCCTGCCTCAGCACAACCTCTTCAACCACGCCAGGAAAAGAGGAGGGCAGACCCCAACATGTCTTCAGATTCTGCTATTGCTGCCTTATCTCCTGCCGCAAAAAAATCGGTAGCCCCTCAGGACTCTTATGTTACATATAATGACGTGGTGGATGCTATTAAGGCGACCATGGGCCCACTACTCTCACAAGCAGTTTCGGATATAACTTCCCAACTCCAACACCTCACCCACCGGGTTGCTGAAACGGAACATAGGGTCGGTACCCTGTTTCAAGATGTCTCCCATCTCACGCAAGTGGTTCCCAAATTGGAAAAAGACACCTATTATCTTTGGAACAAGGTAGATGACCTTGAAAATCGGTCTAGGAGAAATAATATTCGACTAGTGGGGCTCCCGGAAACAGTCAAGGGCCCGGCTCTAGCTCATTTTGTTCGTAACACTCTCCCGACCCTTTTAGGAATCGAATCTGAATGTCGCGATCTCATCATTGAACGAGTTCACAGAGTGGGTCAACATTCTGCTGCTACGTCTACCCGTCCTCGAGTTGTCCTGTTTCGATGTCTTAATTACTTACATAAGCAGTTGATCTGGTCAGCATCCCGCAACAAGAAATTTATTCCATGGGAGTCGTCGAAGTTATACCTTTTTCAAGATTTCTCAGTGGAATTGTCTCGAGCCCGTAAGGCCTTTTCTCCAGTATGCTCCCGCTTAGTGGCAGACCAACGTAAATTTGCCCTGATCTACCCAGCCAAGCTCAGACTGTTTGATGGTTCTTCTTACAAAGACTTCAACACTCCCGCTGATGCTGAGGCTTTCTTGGCAGAAGAGAACCGTTCTGCACCTCATGGCGATATTGCAGATGCCCCTCCGGTTACTCGCTGATCTACTCTCTGTTCGTATGGACTCTGTTATGTTCTATTACATTGTTTGTTCCACTGAAAAAAAATGCATCCCTTCGTTAAAAGGTCACTACGAATTGTTACGTTAGTATGCCTTATTCTCTGGTATTACAAATATACTACTGATAACATATTTTCTGTCTGAGTTTGAGGCCTAGTTAATAATTTTTCACATTGATTCTGTTCTTAGAGGCTTATCTCGCCCGTTGTGTTTTATTGTTACTCATCAAACGTTTGCCATGATTTCAATGGCACTGGTTTTGACGTTGCAGATTTCTATTTGTGCTCATTGCATGTTTTCCCATGTCTGTGTCTGTCTCTTCCCTTTTGTTTCCTCTCCCATCCCCTCTCCCATTTTTTGTTCATTTGACAGGTTCAACGGAGATGTTCGTAACCGGTTCCTGCATTACTCACCTATCACTTAAATGTCTGTACGCTTAGGCACATGGAATGTCGGGGGAATTAACTCCCCGGCTAAAAGACGCAAGATTCTTACCTACATTTCCAAACTGAAGGTAGATATCATATGTATCCAAGAAACACATTTGACTCACACTGAATCCCTGAAATTGCAAACACTAGGTTGGAAATTGTTAGCTACTGCACCTTATAACTCTAAATCCCGAGGCATAGCTATCTTGGCCAAAAAATCCTTGTCCGTCTCTATTTCTAATTCAATTATCGATCCAGAAGGGCGGTACCTAATAGCTGATATTGTAATTAACGATTCCCCATATACCCTCTGCACGATCTATGCCCCAAATGTTTATAAACGATCCTTTTTCAATACCTTACTGGCCAAATTATTACCACATAGTTAAAAATCTCTGATTCTATTGGGGGATTTTAATCTTATCTCCTCCCCGATTCTTGACAGATCTTCCACCTCAAAGACTCCCGTCTCACTCCCTAAATTGGGTATACCAGCGCTTTCCAAGCAACTCAGTTTGATTGATGCTTGGCGCGCTATGAACCCAATAGAAAAAGAATTCACCTGCCTCTCTGCTGCTCACCAGACACTCTCCCGCATAGATTTTATTTTATTATCCTCCTCCTTATTCCCCAAAGTGCAGGACGTTGTCATTGAACCTATAGGGTTATCTGACCATGCGTTAGTATGGTTGTCACTTCAAACTACAGTAGATAAGGGCCCTTATAGATTATGGAGATTCCCTAACTATTTGTCCCAGTCCATTTCTTTTCGGCAAAAATTAGAGTCCGCTTGGATGGACTTTAAACATACTAATACTGATTGCTAAGCTTCAGACCCACTTTTGTTTTGGCAGACGGGCAAAGCGGTCCTCCGCTGTGTCATAATCTCCTACTTGGCGGCTGAGAATAAACGCTTATCCGGCATGTATCTTGATTTACAGTATAAATTGACGGAATCCTACCAGTCCTTTAAGGAGGCCCCTACCCCTTCCAATAAGTCGGTGTACTACACTGCAAAAATTCATTTTGACGAATACTTTAAAATCAAAAGTGATCGCTCCCTTTTCTCCACTAATTATAAATTTCATAGATTTGGAAACAAGACAGGCCGTCTCCTTTCCAATCTCCTAAGAGGCTCACAACCACCTATGGTGGTCCACCCGTTACGTCGAGAAGACGGTTCTGTGGCAAGCTCGAGCGACCAGATCACTGATGCTATGAAAGATTTTTATGAATCCATATACTCTGATCCTCAAGATATTGATCCCCCTTCCACTGGCGAGGTTCCCCTCGCTTCTTGGAAGTTTCCACCCCTTCCCCAATTTCCGGAGGAATACTCTCATCTACTGGGAGCTCCGGTCTCCATAGAGGAAGTCACTAAGGTCATTCAGCAATCAAAACCCTTGAAAGCCCCAGGCCCAGATGGTCTATCAGCGGAATTTTACAAAATCCTGTTGCCTAGATGTGGGGAAAGTTTGGTTGCCTTTTATAATGGTATCATTGCTTCCAAATCGGTTCCTCTCTACTTTAATTCAGCGATCATTAAGTTGCTTCCCAAGCAGGGCAAGGATTTATCTCTACCTGGATCCTATAGACCTATTTCTTTATTAAACTTTGATTATAAGATATTTACAAAAATTCTGGCTGACAGATTGAAATTATATTTACCCAAAATTATTCACCCAGATCAGACTGGTTTCATTTTAGGTAGACATTCTGTAGTTAATGTTCGAAAAATTCTGGCAGCTATTCAACACGTTAACCCTTCCATCCCTCCTAGTCTGATAATTTCTTTTGACGCCGAAAAAGCGTTTGACTTAGTTAATTGGAAATACCTTTTCAATGCTTTACGCCGGTTTGGTTTCCCCTCAGCTTTTATTTCTATATTACAAACACTATACCATTCCTCCTCCTCACAAATTTCCTGTAACGGTTCCATATCGTCTGCTTTCGACATTTCACGTGGGACACGCCAAGGCTGCCCACTATCCCCCCTTCTTTTTGCCATCGCCATAGAACCCCTGGCGATAGCTATACGGCTTTCTGCTACAATTGAAGGTATTGCCATTCGTTCCAAATTACTCAAAGTTTCCCTATATGCTGACGATATGGTACTTTTTCTTTCCAACCCGGCATCCTCGCTTCCAGCTGTCCTAACCCTCATCTCATCTTTTGGTGCGGTCTCTGGTTACAAAGTCAATTTGGACAAATCAGCGATCCTCCCCATTAGTGGCTCACCCCCGTATTTTCAAACTCTACCCGTTCTTCAAGCTTTTCACATTGCCCAGTTTTCTATTAAATACTTAGGTATCCATATATCGTCTTCATTATCGGACATTTATGCTCTTAACTTTACCCCCGTCATCGCCAGACTAAAATCATACCTAGACAATTGGCTATCCCTGCCTATTTCCCTCTTAGGCAGAATAGCAGCTATAAAGAGTATACTGTTCCCTAAAATCTTCTATGTAATGCAAATGCTCCCGTTTAGGCTCCTCGCTAGAGATATCAAAAACCTGAATACCCTCTTTTCACGATTTCTATGGCAAGGGAAACGTCCAAGAATTGCGTTCGCTAAATTAAGATTACCCCGTAAGGAGGGAGGTCTCGGCTTTCCTGATCTGGCCCTATATTCAGATGCAATATTTTTTCGATATATCAGTGACTGGTTGCTCGAGACTGACTCTTACACAGATAATCAATTGGACTCTGCTCTATTTGCCCCCTACTCCCCTAATGCACTGTTACATTCCAGATTAGCGGATATTCCTCCATTTATTAAAGACAATCCTTTATTCATAGATACTTATCGGACTTGGATTAATATAAATAGAAAATGTCATGGTAATTCCAGCTATTCCCCGTATGTGGCACTATGGGGAAATCTGGCTTTTCCCCCCTCACTATCTAATGTAGGTTATCTTCAATGGAAAGATAAAGGTTTAGCCTCGATAGCGAAGGTATTTGACCCTGGTGGCCACCTATATTCATTTGCTGACCTCCAATCTCGATATTCCATCCCTGCACAACACTTCTATATGTTTCTTCAAACACGTCACTATATTCAATCCCTATCTGTCCCACCGTCTACTGACAATAGATCAAACACGCTCCTTTCCTTGCTTAAGCTCATTGCCTCTGTGCCTTATAAAATCAGTCTACTATATACTTCACTGGCCTCCTTGTCAGCCTCGGCTCACTGGGAACCCACCCTGAAGAAATGGTCTCTAGACGTGCCCAATATCACACTTTTACCAGACCTGTTATCTTCATATGATAACACGCTTAGATTCCTACAATCTTCCTATCTGCAGGAAGTTCACATTAGAATTGTACACAGAGCATACATAGCTCCTGCACAGCGACGGTATATGACGCCCCTCGAATCTAGTGCATGCAATAAATGCAAAATGTCACATGCAACATATATTCACTGTATTTGGGAGTGTGACAAAATTAAACGGTTTTGGAATAAAGTGATTGTTTATAAATGTTATGTTTTCTACTCATGTACGCCCTGACCCTTTGGCATGTCTCTGTGGGAACTTCAAAGCTTGGGACTTAGGTCCCGATAGGAAATTTAAACTCCAATTACTGTCTTTAATCACCACGATTGCCAAAAAGATTATTCTCATTCATTGGATTCATTCCTCCTCTCCCTCGTTATCAGAGGTCAAACAAAAATTGTTGCAAATACTGTACTATGAGCGAAGGGCTACTATCCCTGACATTGATATGGGCGTGGAGAAATTTTACCGTAAATGGGAATTTTTTATTAATACTTTGGAAATACAGACGCAAACTCATATTCTCAAATTATTCGAAAATACTACCTGGAACTTGCTCAGGAATCTCTCTGCCGATTCTTAATTGTGTCACAGCTATATAACTATTTTGTAATATTATATATGACTGGGTTATGAACCCCTGTTTGCCGATGATGTTTTTTTTTCACCCCCCCTTCCGCTCCCTTCCCTTCCTCCCTTGATTGTTATTTGTAGTGTTCTGTGTTGTTTTGTCTGTCTTCCCCCCCTCTTATTTGGATTTTCTAGTCCTACTGTACCGTAACATGGAGATTAGCGTAAGACACCCATATTAATCGATTCTATGTCTGCCAATAGGTCTCTGGAATTTATTGTCTACATGTCTCCCCCTAATCTCCCAGCTAATGTGGTATGATTGTTTTTGTTGAGAACTTCATTGTCCATGCAAACCACTGGCTTAATTGTACTTGTTTATTCCTTCTCGGTACTGTAAATGATTATTTCTATCTCCATTGGAAAACCAATAAAATATATTTACAAAAAAAAAAACAATTGTATCTGGCGCATACTTGCCTACTTTTGAAAACTAGTTTCAGGGAGATTATATAGTGTGTTATTCAGAGTTGTTAGCAAACCAAAAACATTAGCAATTGGGCAAAACCATGTTGCACTGCAGGTGGGGCAGATGTAACATGTGCAGAGAGATTTAGATTTGGGTGGGTTGCAGTATATTGATTCTGTGCATCGCAAATACTGGCTTCTTTATTTTTACACTGAAAATTAGATTTCCGTTTGAGTGCACCCCACCCAAATCTAAATCTCTCTGCACATTTTACATCTGCCTCGCCTGCAGTGCAACATGATTTTGCCCATTAGTGTGCTTTTCTGGTTTGCCAACAACTCTCAATAACCACCATAGTCTGTAGTTGAGTGCTGCAAGGAAAGCATGGAGTGCCAATGAGGGGGCATGTCATGCTCCACCCAAAGGGTGTGTCTAGCTCCACATATGGGTGTTAAAGCTTAAATGCTTGTTGCAACATATTTCTATATAATATCAGAAGCAATTTATTTTGAGAAATTTCACAGTTATTGGTACTAACATTGTTGACTGCAATATTGGATTTATTATTTGCATCTATTCACTGTGACCTTTCTTTTCTTATTACTCAGCACAATATACATGATAAATGTAATGCCTATGCAATAAATTCCAAATGCAATTTCACCTTGTATACATTCTTACTATACCTTTTTGTATTGTCCTTTTTATCTGTTTAACTAAAGATTGTTAATAAAACATTCCACAGTTAACACATACTAGCAGCAGCAGATACTGAGATAAGAAGACACAAATCACTGGGGCAAGCAAGCTGTATTCTCTACTGCCAGGGGTCCTACAAGGGTTTGCTGAGTGTCAAAAGCAGAGGCTGGTGAGCCCAGTCAGAAGTCATGCTAGTGACTGCATCAAATTACTGTCCTTGCCCAGAAATTCCTTGGTGGAACCCTTACTGCAGTAAAAAATAAAGTGAATTTTGGAGATTTGATTTAAAATGCAGGGCAGCAGAAAATACTGTAAGGGTATGTAAATATAATCTGGAGTTTCCCAACTTTTTTATCTTTCATCCCAGGGGTATCACCCAGCACAGGATTCTGTGGCAAATCCTCCACAACATTAGAGCTGATTGAGACTTTGGGGCAAACCAAAATAAAGGAGTAACTTAGCACCCTGGTAAATCCATGTTGCACTGCGGGCATGCAAATTTATCATGTGCAGAGAGATATAGATTTGGGAGGATTGTGTCTTGGCTAAAAGCTAAATTAAAGTTCAAAAATAAAGATGGCCAGTGTTTAACCTGCATGCAAAAAATAAAATAAAAAAAAATGTGTGTCTGTGAGTGTGTGTGTGTGTGTGTGTGTGTGTGTGTGTGTGTGTGTATATGTATCTGATTGTGCACCCCCTTGCTTTTTGACATGGTTTGGCCAGGTCCAAATTACTCCTTTTTATTTTGTTTTGCTATCAGCTCAGAATCAGTCCCGCTATCTCTATAAAATAATTCCTGCAATTGGTGCCACCCTTCTCCAGAAATAGAGCATTATGTCATGTCAGGGGCTCCATGCTAGAGCCTTTTGCTCTTACAAAATAATAAGTAATGCCTCAGTACATTTGGGGGTCTTTTCCCTCTGTTTTACTTTGTATAGTACGCAACACCAGGTACGTTATATTTTATTAGATCACTCCGCCTCCTCTGTCGTCTACAGTATGTGCAACAGGACAGAAAGACCTTCCCTGGGGTCTAGAGTACAGCTTACCCCCAGTATGACAGTGTAAGCATCACTCACTGCTCAATCAGATCAATGTATTTTTTTTCCTTTTCTAGTCACTCCAAGCTGAAAACTTCGGAAAACCGACCTTAAAAGAATTGGATTATTTGTTTTTATTATGCAATAGCGAATAATGCATTTGCACATTCATATTTTGATGTGCTTCTTTTTTTTCTGAGAAGCACATTTTCTTCAAAGTGTTTTCCCCTCTTATCTCCAAATATAATAAAACAGTGAATTTTCTACAATGTCTCGTAAAATGATAGTTGATAGAATATTGCCAGGAAAAACTAGTGAAATGCTTTCCGCCCTCAGCAGGATAGTTTAGGAATGTTGATAAGCTCATCTTCTGAATCCTGACATTGGCACATGGCTTAACCTATGCTTGGATTCCCGTGTGTTGTGCTGCACTCAGGAAGCTTATTCAGTTGACCTAAGTAACCTGAAGATATTTTCTTGATCTAGATTTCTTATGTCTGGTTCTTTCCCAGCGGATGATTTGCTCTTTCAATAATTACATCCCAGATGCTTACAGCTTGCAGAACCAATATCCTGTGAGGATGCAAAATTGTAATTTATAGCTGTAGCTTTCACTGAGATCTCAGAAAAGTGTCCTGACCAAACAATTTATGGTAAATGGTGAAACCGCTATGTCAGTATCAGTCCACATCCATATTTAATAAAGTACACATCTGAAAGGGGATCTATTACAGACAATAGTATTTTTCACACATAGAGGGTCATTCAAACCCTGCTGCTAATGCGGCTTTCAGCGCAGTTTGCCAATATTGTCAAACTGCTAATGCACAGCGGGTGAATTGCGGCTGCACGGCCACAACATATTGTTGGGGGGGGGGGGCAAATGGGGGCAGGCCGGGACCATTTTCAGGGGGATGCGCTATGTCACATGTAGCCGCTACGATAAAGAAAATTGGTGCTGACTGCCTGACGCGCTGCCAGGGGTCAATCTTAGATCCAATGCATTCGCAATTAGATTGCGGACACTTCTGGAGGCGGCATTACACATGCTGGGTGGCCTTGCCCTGTGCTTGGCGGGCCTCCAGCATGTGCAGAGATAAATGCATATCTGGGTGCATATGCAGCTATCTGCGTTCATCTCTTAATAACACCCATATTCATGATAACTAAACAAACTAGTGTGTGATAACTAGTTGCCAATGTATAATGGATGCTCTCAGGGACAGACTGGGGCTCTACAACAGCCCTAGCATCCTAATGTGTGCATGCGTCGCAGGCTTGCCCACGCACAACAGTGGGACATGGTCACGGCTCAGTATGGCTTGCCCGTGCCGCGCCCGAGCAGAGTACCAGGAAGCAGAGCTGCTCGGCCAGGCTTTTAGGTCTTCCCGTGGACAGTCCGGCCCTGGATACACTTCTACCATCAGTTATTTGCTTGTCCGTGCAGTGAAAGCGCATTACACAATAGTCAGCTTGAATATTCCTGTATATTCCTTTCCACTGTGGTAACATAATAATATGTATGCTATATTTAATGTCATCTCCCCTTCTATGAGACTATGGCACCTATTCATTATGAAATGATGCATATGAAATGTTGTGCCCCACGTGACTTATGTTTTTAATGCCCGATGATTCTCAGCGGATGCATCTGGACTGTTCAATATTGCTCCAGTGCCGGGAAAGCTGGTCCGAAAAGCAGGTAGCTGCCCTGAAATCCATAACACTGCCATTGTCACCACTAACTAGTAGAAGCGAAAGTTTATACTGAAAGGCAATGTAACTGCGCATGCGGGAACTTAGGGGGTCATTCCAAGTTGATCGCTAGCTGCCGTTGTTCACAGCGCAGCGATCAGGCTAAAAATCTGCATTTCTGTGCATGCGTATGGCCTGCAATGCGCACGTGCATCGTATGGGTACAAAGCCCGTTGCGGTTGTGCACAGGTTCTAGCGAAGTTTTCAGTCGCACTGATGGCCACGAGAAGATTGACAGAAAGGGGGCATTTCTTGGTGTCAACTGACCGTTTTCAGGGAGTGTTTGCAAAAACGCAGGCGTGTCTGAAAAAATGCAGGCGTGGCTGGGCGTTCGCTGGGCGGGTGTATGATGTCAAATCCGGACACGAATAGGCTGAAGTGATCGCAAGCGCTGAGTAGGTACAGAGGTACTCTGAAACTGCGCACATTTTTTTTGCAGAGTTCGGCTGCACATGCATTCGCACTTCTGCTAAGCTAAAATATACTCCCCAGAGGGTGGCGGCATAGCGTTTGGATGGCTGCTAAAAACTGCTAGCGAGCGATCAATTCGGAATGACCCCCTTAGTTCATACATTCGCACAGAGAGGGCCTGAGAAGGTGGAGGTATGCAAATGACTCCGAGATTCTCTTTCAAATAGGAAGGAGCAGGGCTGCGGGGACTAGTGCCATCTGAAGATGGCTTCAGATCCCTCAATCAAATTCTGAAAATTTCAGTTTTCGATCTTGATGTTTGGTCAGCGGCCACATCAGATAATGAATGGTCCCATTACCTATGATATGTAGAATCTGCTGTTTCCGCATGTATAGCTGGCTCCAACTACAAGTATATCTATAAGTCCTGTAAATGGATGGTCCGAAAGCTTGAATATGTAACCTAAGTATTAGGCCAGTAACCCTGTTTATCATACAGCATTTAATGCTGATTTCTCCCATTGTAAACTAATGACTGGCACAGATAGATTTGCATTTTTGTTGTATGTATACTCTAATACCATCATCCACTTGATCTTGGAAATAGCTCCATTTATCATGGATCATACATTATATATATATATATATATATTCAGTAAGAGTCGTCTCCTGAATATCTTTACATTATCGCTTTTGTTGCTGTATCTGCTAATGCTGCATAAGGAATTCTGACACAAACTCCAGTCTGCCTGATAAAGTATACTGCTCCTGATGACCTTTTAAATGTCTTACTCATCTGAAAATAGCACTCGCCTTTGCTGTTAATTATAGATTAAAAGTTCTATGGTATAGGAAAACTGAATTAACGTTAATGTTTTGTCATTTTAGCAGAGACTCCTGAGCCAGATGGTATAGAGACAAAAATGTCTACTTCAAAGGCAACTGAACAACGTAAGTGACTATACTGTTGCTTAGGAATGTTTGAATTATTGGAAGCTTCATTAGTATAATTTGTCATCGTGCCCACAGTCAGAAAGATATGCTATGTCTTGGATCCAATTAAAATATCGCCGCAGGCTTCCCAATAGTCACTGCCAGCGGCCGCAGATCAGAACAGCATGTATAACCAAGCAGTTCCGATAGGTGTTCCTGAGTGGTGTGAAAGGGTGGGGGTCTTCAGAAGGAGGGCATGTAGGGGGCGTGCCAGTGTCAGGGGCGGTGTCTCTGACACCAGCAACCAAATACTGTCGGAATTCTAAGCAACCATAGAAGTCCTCAGTCCTCAGAAGTCCAATAGTGCAGCCAATGTCTGCTTGAGGGTGCACCTTTGTGCGCAGAATGGCAGATTAGAGCTGCAGCCAGAGGGCATCTCAATAGACAGCCCATCCACTGCAGCATTAGCAGAACTTTGCAGCCGCTATTGCTTAGTGTCCACCTCTGAGTCAGACCGAGGGATGGCCATCGACCATCGATGATTCGAGATCATCAATGGTTTATGACCAATGTCAAATACTTCTACCATCGATGGGGGAGAGCAAGATGGTTTCCCTCCATCGAAGGTTCAGTGCTCTCAATTGTTTTTTTATTCTTCCCTCAAGAGTCAGGACATGGAGCTTAGCGCCGCCACCTGACTCCTGTGGAGCCATGCCCCCGGGCTCTGATTAGCCCACTCTTCATTATACAGTAATGTAGTGGTGACCATTGATGGGTAAAGCCATCGATGGTTTGTTTACAGATGCTTTTACGCTATTGAGGTTATCAATCGATGGTGCCATTCATGGTGACCATCGATGGATAACCCACCAATGGCCATCCCTTGTCAGATCTGATAAGTGATGGACACATCTTAATTAAACTGTTTATATTGGAAGCACTATATTTTACATGGCTTTCTGGGTAAAACAATTTTATTCTCCAAAGAAAGATTTAATTTAAGATTTTGACAAATTCTGAATGTTTGCAGCAAGATTCAGCTAATGTAATATGGATATAGTGTTCCCTGTGATTTTTATGTGCAGGACTGTTACTTCTTTCATGAGCTGACATTACAGATAAGGTTTTCTCACTTAGGCCTCTGCTTATTAATTTCATATATGCAGAATAGTGTTTAGATTCTGTTTAATTAACAGAGAGATCAGGGGGTTTATATCTGATTTGGACAATGCCTATGTGGATGTTTTGATACTGTGAAGCATGCATTCTGCCATTTTGCGTCATCTTGTTTTCCATTATTTTCCTACAACCTCATTTTGTTCTTTTTATTTTTGCAATACACCTCACTGTTTAAAACATGTTAAGCTACTATATGTACAGTCTGCACACTTGTTTCATGACCTGATTTGTACCTATATACAATTAGCTCACTATGGACGTAAGTGGCTGTAGTTGTGGGCAGCCACGGAAGCCTAATTTACTATGTTAGTATGAGAATCTGTAGGGCTACTGTGGGGGTTTGTGCGTCTGACAGACAAATTGTACCACCCATTGATTTTATGCCATCCACTGCAACTATCATCACAAGTACAGTATCTGCCACTTCTCCATATCCATGCTAGGTGCAAGAGATCCATCATAAATGGGCTTCCCTTGTGTGATTCAGAATCACGTAGACAGGGCCGGCGCTACCACTAGGCAGCTTTAGGCAGCTGCCTAGAGCGCCAGCCACTGGAGGGCGCCGCTGAGCCACTTAGCAAAAAGAAAAAAGAAAAAGGATGTCTGCTGTCCTTTCACACGGTGCTTGCAGCAGCTGCAGCCTGTGGGACTTATCAAACGCCCCCCCCCCCCCACCTTCTCCACCAATCTATCCCTGACAGACGAAAATGTTTTTTTTTATCTTCAACAAAAGAAGGTACCCACGGCACCCAAGTTAAGCTCCGCCCACTGTAGCGTTTGGCCCCGCCCCCTCTCCACATACCCAAAAATCGCACTGCAAGGAACCTAATGGCTCGATACACCTGGCTCCCAATCCCATCAGTAACAGTGACCTGGCTCTCTGGGATTCGGTGAAAGCCGGACCGGACCAAGTTCCGGAACGCCGGACGAGACCCGCTCGCTGCAGCGACCCCTGTCGCTGAGGAGCTTTGTAGGCGCGTGTCCGTGCGGGGGCCGTGTACCTAACAGACAGTCAGCGGGGAGAAGGGGAGCGAGAGCTTAGAGCCGGCTTCCCTCACGAAGCTGCGGCTGCTGCTCCCATGAGACTGTCAGCCCTGCACACACAGCGGACGGGCGGACGGGTCCGTGCGCTGCTGTGTGCGGGGAGACATAACAGCCTCCTGCCCCGCTGCTGCTGTGCCCGCACAGAGGGAGAGAGCGAGGGGGGAGCAGCACAGGGAGATGCTGGTGCTGTGCTGCATACATATATACAGGGGGGGGGGCATGTATACAATAAGGCATTATATATAATAAATAATGAATTGCTAGTTGAAGGTGTGGGAGGGGGCCACACTGGCACATATATATTTTTTTTACTTCAATTATAGCTGCACAGGGGTCACCTGGATGAGGCTCCTGCTGTCCGCCCTCCTTGTGCAGCTACGTCTGATCATTGGCCCTTACTCAGAGATGGACACAGCCGCTGCGTTCGCATGCAGCAGCTGCGGCCATAGGGTCAGCGCACGCCTGGCGGCCATAATGCGCGTGGACGACTCTTCATCATGCGATTGCATCCCAGAAGGATGCGATTACTAGGTGATTGACAGGCGAAGGACGGCAACACAGAATTGAAGGAGAGGACATCGGGAAACGCAGGTGTGTCATGGACGTTTTGGGGGCAAGTCTATGATGTCGCCTGCATTTCCTGCATATGGAAACATGGCGGTGGTGCCAGGCTGCGCAAGCAGAGGTCAATCTCTAATTGATGTGTTCACAATTGAATTGCGAACGCATCGCAGTTTGGCACCACACATGCTGGATGGCCACCGTCATGTGAGTCTATGGTCGCAGATTTTACTGCGAGTGAAACATTTCTGCAAACAACTCTGAATAGCCCCCACAGCAAATAGAAGTGTAATAATGGTGGGGCGACCGGTGTATGTGCCGGGGGAGTCAGTCGGCGGGCTTGCTTATATGGTCGGAGCTGGGCGCCGGCCACATAGTCCCCTCTGGGGATTCGGTGAAAACCGGACCGGATCACTGTCCGGAACGCCGGACCGGATCAGCTTCCTGCAGCGACCTCTGCCGCCGGGGAGCTGTGAAAGCGCGTCCCCGTCCGGGGGGCGTGTCCGCGGACGGGCTGTCAGTGGGGAGGGAGAGATGTGTGCCGGCTCCCCGCTTAAAGCTGCAGCTAGGAGGCTGTCAGCCCTGCACAGTGGCGCTGTCTGTGCGCTGCTGTCACACAGGGAAACGCTGTGCAGTGCTGACAGCCTACCTACCCCGCTGATACTACACTCGGACAGAGGGAGGGAGGGAGGGAGGGAGGGAGGGAGGGAGGGGGAGAACGGAGATAGCTGCTGGTGCTATCTATTTGAAACACTGGCTGCATAGGGAGGGTGATTTTTTTTAAATGCAGTAAAATATAAAAAAAAATTATAATAATAAATGACCACTTGCACACTGTTTGACCACGACGCCATTGTAATAAATATAATTAAAACTATTTGGGTACTAATTAGCACATACTGCTTGAGGGGCCCGACAGGGGAGTCCGCCTCCCCTTTCCCAAATATACTTACTCTTGTCGGTGCTGGGCGGCGCTATCTTTCCAGTGACAGCATCAGGAAGATGGCCACCGCACATTGAAAGCAAAGACTCTGGCACTGTGTCATAGTCTTTGCTCTGTAGTGCACATGCACCATGTTCCCAGATGTCACTGGGAAGATGGCGCCACCGGCCGAAGAGGAGGGACCCGCTTCCGGTCAAGCAACCTGGCCCCATTGAATAAATTGCGCACAACTAATACTTTAATCAATTATTTCTTTCAGGGGTGAAGACACAACCCCAATTTAGGCCACACCCCGTTACATTACTGGGACTCAGCATGGCTCTCCACGCCCCTGACCGCACGCTCTATTGTGGGGTGGGGTGCCGTTATACCCCATCCATTTGGTAGAATTGGGTGCAGAACACCCAAACAAACTTAGATGTTCAGGGTACCGGAATAGGACCACCTTAGTTATCAGTTCCATGTGCCGGAATGGGGTGTAGACCATCTTAGCTAGCTGTTCCGGCTGCCGGAACGGGGTGCAGACCACATTAGATAGCTGTTCCAGGTGCCTGAATGGTGTGCAGAACACCCAGATAACCTTAGATAGCTGTGCCGGAATAGGGTGCAGAGCACCTAGACAATCTTAGATAGCCATTCTGGGAGATGGAATGGAATGCAGGCCACCTTAGAAAGTCGTTTCTAGTGCCGGAACAGGATGCAGACCACCTTAGATACCCGTTCCGGGTGCCCCTATGGTGTGCATAATACCAAAATAACCTTAGATAGTTGTTCCAGGTGCCGGAATAGGACGCAGGCCACCTAAGATGTCCGATCCGGGTTCCAAAACAGGGTGCAGACCACTTTAGACAACTGTTATGAGTGTCATAACAGGATGTAGACCACCTTACATAGCTGTTTCAGGTGCCGGAATGGTGTGCAGGACACCCAGACAACCTTAGATAAGCTGTTCCGTGTGCCAGAACAGGATGCAGACAACCTTAGATACCTGTTCGGGTGCCGGAGTGGTGTGCAGAACACCAAAATATCCTTATATAGCTGTTGCCAGAACAGGATACGGACCACCTTAGATGACCATTCCGGGTACTAGAATGGTTTTCAGAACACCCAAATAACCTTAAATAGCTGTTCCGGGTGCTGTACAGGATGCAGAACACCCAGAAAACCTTAGATAGCTATTATGGGAGATGGAATGGAATGCAGGCTACCGTAGAAAGTCGTTTTGAGTGCCGGAACAGGATACAGACCACCTTAGATACCCGTTCCATGTGCCGGAATGGTGTGCAGAGCACTCAAACAACCTTAGAGATCCATTTAGGGTGCCGGAATATGATGTAGACCACCTTAGATACCCGGTCCGGGTGCCGGAATGGTGTGCAGAACACCCAAATAACCTTAGATAGCTGTTCAGGGTGCCGGAATAGGGCGCAGAACACCTTAGATACCTGTTCCGGGTGCCGTCACAGGGATCTAACTGTTTTAGACAACCGGTCCGGGTGCCGGAACAGGAGGCAGACCACCTTAGATAGCTGTTTCATGTGACGGAATGGTGTGCAGGACACCCAGACAACCTTAGATAGCTGTTCCGGTTGCCATAATAGGGCGCAGACCACCTTAGATACCTGTTCCGGGTGCCGGAACAGGGCTCAAACCATCTTAGACAACCGGTCCGGGTGCCGGAACAAGATGCAGACCATCTTAGATAGCGGTTTCATGTGCCAGAATGGTGTACAGAACACCCAGACAACCTTAGATACCTGTTCCGGGTGCCGGAAAATGGCGCAGACCACCTTAGATACCTGTTCCGGGTGCCGGAACAGGGCTCAAACCATCTAGACAACCGGTCCGGGTGCCGGAACAGGATGCAGACCATCTTATTTAGCGGTTTCAGGTGCCGGAATGTTGTGCAGGACACCCAGACAACCTTAGATACCTGTTCCGGGTGCCGAAAAAGGGCGCAGACCACCTTAGACACCTGTTCCGGGTGCCGGAACAGGGCTCAAACCATCTTAGACAACCGGTCCGGGTGCCGGAACAAGATGCAGACCATCTTAGATAGCGGTTTCATGTGCCAGAATGGTGTACAGAACACCCAGACAACCTTAGATACCTGTTCCGGGTGCCGGAAAAGGGCGCAGACCACCTTAGATACCTGTTCCGGGTGCCGGAACAGGGCTCAAACTATCTAGACAACCGGTCCGGGTGCCGGAACAGGATGCAGACCATCTTAGATAGCGGTTTCATGTGCCGGAATGGTGTACAGAACACCCAGACAACCTTAGATAGCTGTTCAGGGTGCCGGAATAGGGCGCAGAACACCTTAGATACCTGTTCCGGGTGCCGGAACAGGGCTCAAACCATCTTAGACAACCGGTCCGGGTGCCGGAACAAGATGCAGACCATCTTAGATAGCAGTTTCAGGTGCCGGAATGGTGTGCAGGACACCCAGACAACCTTAGATACCTGTTCCGGGTGCCGGAAAAGGGCGCAGACCACCTTAGATACCTGTTCCGGGTGCCGGAACAGGGCTCAAACCATCTTAGACAACCGGTCCGGGTGCCGGAACAAGATGCAGACCATCTTAGATAGCGGTTTCAGGTGCCGGAATGGTGTGCAGGACACCCAGACAACCTTAGATACCTGTTCCGGGTGCCGGAAAAGGGCGCAGACCACCTTAGATACCTGTTCCGGGTGCCGGAACAGGGCTCAAACCATCTTAGACAACCGGTCCGGATGCCGGAACAGGATGCAGACCATCTTAGATAGCGGTTTCATGTGCCGGAATGGTGTACAGAACACCCAGACAACCTTAGATACCTGTTCCGGGTGCCGGAAAAGGGCGCAGACCACCTTAGATACCTGTTCCGGGTGCCGGAACAGGGCTCAAACCATCTTAGACAACCGGTCCGGGTGCCGGAACAAGATGCAGACCATCTTAGGTAGCAGTTTCAGGTGCCGGAATGGTGTGCAGGACACCCAGACAACCTTAGATAAGCTGTTCCGTGTGCCAGAACAGGATGCAGACAACCTTAGATACCTGTTCGGGTGCCGGAGTGGTGTGCAGAACACCAAAATATCCTTATATTGCTGTTGCCAGAACAGGATACGGACCACCTTAGATGACCATTCCGGGTACTAGAATGGTTTTCAGAACACCCAAATAACCTTAAATAGCTGTTCCGGGTGCTGTACAGGATGCAGAACACCCAGAAAACCTTAGATAGCTATTATGGGAGATGGAATGGAATGCAGGCTACCGTAGAAAGTCGTTTTGAGTGCCGGAACAGGATACAGACCACCTTAGATACCCGTTCCATGTGCCGGAATGGTGTGCAGAGCACTCAAACAACCTTAGAGATCCATTTAGGGTGCCGGAATATGATGTAGACCACCTTAGATACCCGGTCCGGGTGCCGGAATGGTGTGCAGAACACCCAAATAACCTTAGATAGCTGTTCAGGGTGCCGGAATAGGGCGCAGAACACCTTAGATACCTGTTCCGGGTGCCGTCACAGGGATCTAACTGTTTTAGACAACCGGTCCGGGTGCCGGAACAGGAGGCAGACCACCTTAGATAGCTGTTTCATGTAACGGAATGGTGTGCAGGACACCCAGACAACCTTACATAGCTGTTCCGGTTGCCGTAATAGGGCGCAGACCACCTTAGATACCTGTTCCGGGTGCCGGAACAGGGCTCAAACCATCTTAGACAACCGGTCCGGGTGCCGGAACAGGATGCAGACCATCTTATTTAGCGGTTTCAGGTGCCGGAATGTTGAGCAGGACACCCAGACAACCTTAGATACCTGTTCCGGGTGCCGAAAAAGGGCGCAGACCACCTTAGACACCTGTTCCGGGTGCCGGAACAGGGCTCAAACCATCTTAGACAACCGGTCCGGGTGCCGGAACAAGATGCAGACCATCTTAGATAGCGGTTTCATGTGCCAGAATGGTGTACAGAACACCCAGACAACCTTAGATACCTGTTCCGGGTGCCGGAAAAGGGCGCAGACCACCTTAGATACCTGTTCCGGGTGCCGGAACAGGGCTCAAACCATCTAGACAACCGGTCCGGGTGCCGGAACAGGATGCAGACCATCTTAGATAGCGGTTTCATGTGCCGGAATGGTGTACAGAACACCCAGACAACCTTAGATAGCTGTTCAGGGTGCCGGAATAGGGCGCAGAACACCTTAGATACCTGTTCCGGGTGCTGGAACAGGGCTCAAACCATCTTAGACAACCGGTCCGGGTGCCGGAACAAGATGCAGACCATCTTAGATAGCAGTTTCAGGTGCCGGAATGGTGTGCAGGACACCCAGACAACCTTAGATCCTGTTCCGGGTGCCGGAAAAGGGCGCAGACCACCTTAGATACCTGTTCCGGGTGCCGGAACAGGGCTCAAACCATCTTAGACAACCGGTCCGGGTGCCGGAACAAGATGCAGACCATCTTAGATAGCGGTTTCAGGTGCCGGAATGTTGTGCAGGACACCCAGACAACCTTAGATACCTGTTCAGGGTGCCGGAATAGGGCGCAGACCACCTTAGATACCTGTTCCGGGTGCCGGAACAGGGCTCAAACCATCTTAGACAACCGGTCCGGATGCCGGAACAGGATGCAGACCATCTTAGATAGCGGTTTCATGTGCCGGAATGGTGTACAGAACACCCAGACAACCTTAGATAGCTGTTCAGGGTGCCGGAATAGGGCGCAGAACACCTTAGATACCTGTTCCGGGTGCCGGAACAGGGCTCAAACCATCTTAGACAACCGGTCCGGATGCCGGAACAGGATGCAGACCATCTTAGATAGCGGTTTCAGGTGCCGGAATAGTGTACAGAACACCCAGACAACCTTAGATAGCTGTTAAGTGTGCCGGAATAGGGTGCAGAACACCTTAGATACCTGTTCCGGGTGCCGGAACAGGGCTCAAACCTTCTTAGACAACCGGTCCGGGTGCCGGAACAGGATGCAGACCATCTTAGATAGCGGTTTCATGTGCCGGAATGGTGTACAGAACACCCAGACAACCTTAGATAGCTGTTCAGGGTGCCGGAATAGGGCGCAGAACACCTTAGATACCTGTTCCGGGTGCCGGAACAGGGCTCAAACCATCTTAGACAACCGGTCCGGGTGCCGGAACAAGATGCAGACCATCTTAGATAGCAGTTTCAGGTGCCGGAATGGTGTGCAGGACACCCAGACAACCTTAGATACCTGTTCCGGGTGCCGGAAAAGGGCGCAGACCACCTTAGATACCTGTTCCGGGTGCCGGAACAGGGCTCAAACCATCTTAGACAACCGGTCCGGGTGCCGGAACAGAATGCAGACCATCTTAGATAGCGGTTTCAGGTGCCGGAATGGTGTGCAGGACACCCAGACAACCTTAGATACCTGTTCCGGGTGCCGGAAAAGGGCGCAGACCACCTTAGATACCTGTTCCGGGTGCCGGAACAGGGCTCAAACCATCTTAGACAACCGGTCCGGGTGCCGGAACAGGAGGCAGACCATTTTAGATTGCGGTTTCATGTGCCAGAATGGTGTACAGAACACCCAGACAACCTTAGATACCTGTTCCGGGTGCCGGAAAAGGGCGCAGACCACCTTAGATACCTGTTCCGGGTGCCGGAACAGGGCTCAAACCATCTTAGACAACCGTTCCGGGTGCCGGAACAGGATGCAGACCATCTTAGATAGCGGTTTCATGTGCCGGAATGGTGTACAGAACACCCAGACAACCTTAGATAGCTGTTCAGGGTGCCGGAATAGGGCGCAGAACACCTTAGATACCTGTTCCGGGTGCCGGAACAGGGCTCAAACCATCTTAGACAACCGGTCCGGGTGCCGGAACAGGATGCAGACCATCTTAGATAGCGGTTTCATGTGCCGGAATGGTGTACAGAACACCCAGACAACCTTAGATAGCTGTTCAGGGTGCCGGAATAGGGCGCAGAACACCTTAGATACCTGTTCCGGGTGCCGGAACAGGGCTCAAACCATCTTAGACAACCGGTCCGGGTGCCGGAACAGGATGCAGACCACATTAGATTGCTGTTTCATTTGCCGGAATGGTGTGTAGGACACCCAGGCAACCTTAGAGAGCCGTTCAGGGTACAGGAATAGGGCGCAGACCACCTTAGACACCTGTTCAGGGTGCCGAAACAGGGCTCATAGATGGAATAGGATGCAAACCACCTTAGATACCCATTTCTGGTTCCTGGAACGGGGCACAGTCCACCTTAGATAGCAGTTCTGGTTGCCGGAATGGGCTGCAGACCACCTTACATAGTCATTCTGGGTGCTGGAAGGAGGTGCATAACACCAGGACCACCTTACACAGCTAGAACGGGTGCTGGAACGGGCTGCAGACCACCTTTGATAGCCACTCCGGGTGCCTGAACAGGCAGCAGACCACCATAGATTGTCGTCCCGGAAGGGGGTGAAGAACACAGTCAGAAGGGGTGTTGGAATGGTCAGGAGATTACTGTAGATAGCCAATCCAGGTGCTGGAATGGGCCGCATACTACCATAGATAGGCATTCCTGGTGACGGAGCAGGCACAGACCACCATAGACAGCCATTCCGGGTGCCGGAATGGGGTGCAGACCACATTATATAGCCGTGTTGGTTACCGGAACGGGGTGCAGAACACCTAGACCACATTACGCAAAAAATCTGGGTGCCGGAACCAGAAGCAGATCACTCTAGATAGCCATTCCGGGTGCCGAAACAGGGTGCAGTCCACCTTAGATAGCCGTACCGGGTACTACAACAGGGTGCAGAACACCCAGACCACATTACGCAACCATTCCATGTGCCGTAATGGGCAGCAGATCAACGTAGATAGCCATTCCGTGTGCCGGAATGGGGCGCAGGCCCCCTTAGATGGTCATTCCGGGTGCAGGAAAGAGGTGTTGAAAACCCAGACCACATTACACAGCCATTGTTTGTGACGGACCAGGCAGCAGATCACCGTAGATAGCATTCCGGGTGCCGGAATGGGGCACAGTCCACCTTAGATAGCCGTTCCGAGTGCCAAAACGGGGCGCAGTCCACATTAGATAGCCGTACCGGGTACCAGAATGGGGTGCAGAACACCCAGACCACATTAAACAGCCATTCCCGGTGCGGGATCAGGCAGCAGATCACCGTCGATAGGCATTCCGGGTGCCGGAACGGGGCGCAGTCCACCTTAGATAGCTGTTCCGGGTGCCGGAACAGGGCTCAAACCATCATAGACAACCGTTCCGGGTGCCGGAACGGGGTGTAGAATATCCAGACCACATTACACAGCCATTCCGGGTGCCAGAACAGGAAGCAGATCACTGTAGATAGCCATTCCGTGTGTCATAATAGGGCGCAGGCCACCTTAGATAGCCGTTCCAGGTGCCGGAATGGTCCACAGGCCACCTTACATAGCCGTTCCGGGTGCTGGAAGGAGGTGCAAAACACAGAGACCACATTACACAGCCATTCCGGGTGCCGGACCAGGCAGCAGATCACCATAGCTAGCCATTCCGGGTACCGGAATAGGGCGCAGGCTACCTGAGATAGCTGTTCCGGGTGCCAGAATAGGATGTAGACCACCTTAGATACCCATTCTGGGTTCCGAAACGGGAGGCAGACCACCTTAGATACCCATTCTGGGTACCATGCTGGTGTGCAAAACACAGAGACATCTTTAGATAGACGTGCTGGGTTTCAGAATTGAATGCAGACCACCTTAGATAATCATTCTGTGTGTCGGAATGGGGTGCAGAAACACCCATACATCCTTAGATAGTCAGCACCCCCACAGCCGCGTTCCCGCCGCCCGCCAGGCAACCGGGCATTGGCATGCTGCAGTGACTGCATCATTCTGTACAACCTACGCTCTGCCCCTCCCCGAATCCCAATGTCCGCAGTAGGAGAAGAACACAGCGTGGGTGACAGGCCCGTAGCCAGGTGGAAGCAGCTGCTCTGGAGGCTGAAGTAAGTATAACACACACACACACACACACACACACACACACACACACACACACACAAACCAGGGCTGTCTTAACAGCAGTGTAGGCCTCTGAGCACAGCAGTGCACTGGGGCCCCTATCCATCCTGCAGCAGTAGGGGTGGGGGATTGCTATCAGCGGGTGCTTTGATGTGCCATGGGCGGTAGAGGGTGTTCTATGTGCCCGATTCAGGTTGGATCGCAATATGCGATCCAACAGCAAAAATTACTAAAAAGATTTGGGCGCATGCGCAGGGCACGTCCTGCGCATGCGCTCGAATTTTCTGTGGGTGTCCGCAGAAAATGAGACCGCCTCTGCCTGTCAATCAGGCAGAGGTGTTTGCGGGGCAGGGGGCGGCAACGCTCCTTTCTCTAACGTCCTAAGTGGATGCTGGGGACTCCGTAAGGACCATGGGGGAATAGCGGCTCCGCAGGAGACTGGGCACATCTAAAGAAAGCTTTAGGACTATCTGGTGTGCACTGGCTCCTCCCCCTATGACCCTCCTCCAAGCCTCAGTTAGATCTCTGTGCCCGAACGAGAAGGGTGCACACTAGGGGCTCTCCTGAGCTTCTTAGTGAAAGTTTTAGTTTAGGTTTTTTATTTTCAGTGAGACCTGCTGGCAACAGGCTCACTGCATCGAGGGACTAAGGGGAGAAGAAGCGAACTCACCTGCGTGCAGAGTGGATTGGGCTTCTTAGGCTACTGGACATTAGCTCCAGAGGGACGATCACAGGCCCAGCTTGGATGGGTCCCAGAGCCGCGCCGCCGGCCCCCTTACAGAGCCAGAAGGCAGAAGAGGTCCGGAAAATCGGTGGCAGAAGACGTCCTGTCTTCAACAAGGTAGCGCACAGCACTGCAGCTGTGCGCCATTGCTCTCAGCACACTTCACACTCCGGTCACTGAGGGTGCAGGGCGCTGGGGGGGGGCGCCCTGAGACGCAATAAAAACACCTTGGATGGCAAAAAATGCATCACATATAGCTCCTGGGCTATATGGATGCATTTAACCCCTGCCAGAATCCATAAAAAAGCAGGAGAAAAGTCCGCGAAAAAGGGGCGGAGCCTATCTCCTCAGCACACTGGCGCCATTTTCCCTCACAGCTCCGTTGGAGGGAAGCTCCCTGGCTCTCCCCTGCAGTCACTACACTACAGAAAGGGTTAAAAAAGAGAGGGGGGCACTAATTAGGCGCAGTATTAACTATACAGCAGCTATAAGGGGAAAAACACTTATATAAGGTTATCCCTGTATATATATAGCGCTCTGGTGTGTGCTGGCAAACTCTCCCTCTGTCTCCCCAAATGGCTAGTGGGGTCCTGTCCTCTATCAGAGCATTCCCTGTGTGTGTGCTGTATGTCGGTACTTTTGTGTCGACATGTATGAGGAGAAAAATGATGTGGAGACGGAGCAGATTGCCTGTAATAGTGATGTCACCCCCTAGGGGGTCGACACCTGAGTGGATGAACTGTTGGAAATTACGTGACAGTGTCAGCTCTGTATAAAAGACAGTGGTTGACATGAGACAGCCGGCTACTCAGCTTGTGCCTGTCCAGACGTCTCATAGGCCGTCAGGGGCTCTAAAGCGCCCGTTACCTCAGATGGCAGATATAGACGCCGACACAGATACTGACTCCAGTGTCGACGGTGAAGAGACAAATGTGACTTCCAGTAGGGCCACACGTTACATGATTGAGGCAATGAAAAATGTTTTACACATTTCTGATAATACGAGTACCACCAAAAAGGGGTATTATGTTCGGTGAGGAAAAACTACCTGTAGTTTTCCTGAATCTGAGAAATTAAATGAGGTGTGTGATGATGCGTGGGTTTCCCCCGATAACAACTGATAATTTCTATAATGTTATTGGCATTATATCCTTTCCCGCCAGAGGTTAGGGTGCGTTGGGAAACACCCCCTAGGGTGGATAAAGCGCTCACATGCTTGTAAGGGCTCTACCCTCTCCTGAGATGGCCGCCCTTAAGGATCCTGCTGATAGAAAGCAGGAGGGTATCCTAAAATGTATTTACACATATACTGGTGTTATACTGCGACCAGCAATCGCCTCAGCCGGGATGTGCAGTGCTGGGTTGGCGTGGTCGGATTCCCTGACTGAAAATATTGATACCCTAGATAGGGACAGTATATTTTTGCCTATAGAGCATTTAAAAGATGCATTTCTATACATGCGTGATGCACAGCGGAATATTTGCCGACTGGCATCAAGTCTAAGTGCGTTGTCCATTTCTACCAGTAGAGGGTTATGGACACGTCAGTGGTCAGGTGATGCGTATTCCAAACGGCATTTGGAAGTATTGCCTTAAGGGGAGGAGTTATTTGGGGTCGCTCTTTCAGACCTGGTGGCCACGGCAACAGCTGGGTAATCCACGTTTGTACCCCAGGTCGCCTCTCAACATGAGAAGACGCCGTATTATCAGGCGCAGTCTTTTCATGGACAAGCGGGCAAAAGGTTCCTCATTTCTGCCCCGTGACAGAGGGAGAGGAAAAAGGCTGCAGAAATCAGCCAGTTCCCAGGAACAGAAACCCTCTCCCGCCTCTGCCAAGCCCTCAGTATACGCTGGGGCTTTACAAGCAGAATCAGGCACGGTGGGGGGCCCGTCTCAATGAATTTCAGCGCGCAGTGGGCTCACTCGCAAGTAGACCCCTGGATCCTTCAGGTGATATCTCAGGGGTACAAATTAGAATTCGAGACGTCTCCCCCTCGCTGTTTCCTAAAGTCGGCTTTACCGATGTCTCCTTCTGACAGGGAGACAGTTTTGGAAGCCATTCACAAGCTGTATTCCCAGCAGGTGATAATCAAGATACCCCTCCTGCAACAGGGAACGGGGTATTATTCCACACTGTTGTGGTACCGAAGCCGGACGGCTCGGTGAGACCGATTCTAAATCTAAAATCTTTGAACACTTACATACAGAGGTTCAAATTCAAGATTGAGTCACTCAGAGCAGTGATTGCGAACCTGGAAGAAGGGGACTACATGATGTCTCGGGACATCAGGGATGCTTACCTTCATGTCAAAATTTACCCTTCTCACCAAGGGTACCTCAGGTTTATGGTACAGAACTGTCACTATCAGTTCAGACGCTGCCGTATGGATGGTCCACGGCACCCCGGGTCTTTACCAAGGTAATTGCCGAAATAATGATATTCCTTCGAAGGAAGGGAATTTTAGTTATCCCTTACTTGGACAATTCCCTGATAAGGGTAAGATCCAGGGAACAGTTGGAGGTCGGTGTAGCACTATCTCAGGTAGTGCTGCGGCAGCACGATTGGATTCTCAATATTCCAAAATCGCAGCTGGTTCCGACGACTTATCTTCTGTTCCTAGGGATGATCCTGGACACAGTCCAGAAAAAGGTGTTTCTCCCGGAGGAGAAAGCCAGGGAGTTATCCGAGCTAGTCAGGAACCTCCTAAAACCGAGCCAAGTCTCAGTGCATCAATGCACAAGGGTTCTGGGTAAAATGGTGGCTTCCTACGAAGCAATCCCATTCGGCAGATTCCACGCAAGAACTTTCCAGTGGGACCTGCTGGACAAATGGTCCGGGTAGCATCTTCAGATGCATCAACGGATAACCCTGTCACCAAGGACAAGGGTGTCCCTCCTGTGGTGGTTGCAGAGTGCTCATCTTCTAGAGGGCCGCAGATTCGGCATTCAGGACTGGGTCCTGGTGACCACGGATGCCAGCCTGCGAGGCTGGGGAGCAGTCACACAGGGAAGGAATATCCAGTGCTTATGGTCAAGCCTGGAGACATCACTTCACAAAAATATCCTGAAGCTAAGGGACATTTACAATGCTCTAAGCTTAGCAAGACCTCTGCTTCAAGGTCAGCCGGTGTTGATCCAGTCGGACAACATCACGGCAGTCACCCACGTAAACAGACAGGGTGGCACAAGAAGCAGGAGGGCAATGGCAGAAGCTGCAAGGATTCTTCGCTGGGCGGAAAATCATGTGATAGCACTGTCAGCAGTATTCATTCCGGGAGTGGACAACTGGGAAGCAGACTTCCTCAGCACGACCTCCACCCGGGAGAGTTGGGACTTCACCCAGAAGTCTTCCACTTGTTTATAAACCGTTGGGAAAAACTCGACAGGTATTGCGCCAGGTCAAGGGACCCTCAGGCAATAGCTGTAGACGCTCTGGTAACACCGTGGGTGTACCAGTCAGTGTATGTGTTCCCTCCTCTGCCTCTCTTACCCAAGGTACTGAGATTGATAAGATGGAGAGGAGTAAGCACTATATTCGTGGCTCCGGATTGGCCAAGAAGGACTTGGTAACCGGAACTTCAAGAGATGCTCACGGAGGATCCTTGGCCTCTACCTCTAAGAAGGGACCTGCTCCAGCAAGGACCCTGTCTGTTCCAAGACTTACCGCGGCTGCGTTTGACGGCATGGCGGTTGAACGCCGGATCCTGAAGGAAAAACGGCATTCCGGATGAAGTCATCCCTATCCTGATCAAAGCCAGGAAGGATGTAACCGAAAAACATTATCACCGCATTTGGCGAAAATATGTTGCGTGGTGCGAGGCCAGTAGGCCCGACGGAGGAAATTCAACTGGGTCGATTCCTACGTTTCCTGCAAACAGGAGTGTCTATGGGCCTGAAATTGGGGTCCATTAAGGTTCAAATTTCGGCCCTGTCAATTTTCTTCCAAAAAGAACTAGCTTCAGTCCCTGAAGTTCAGACGTTTGTAAAA
This sequence comes from Pseudophryne corroboree, assembly GCF_028390025.1. Lineage (NCBI taxonomy): Eukaryota > Metazoa > Chordata > Amphibia > Anura > Myobatrachidae > Pseudophryne > Pseudophryne corroboree. The sequence goes on from NC_086445.1 coordinate 274,080,265, forward strand.
GGGGTACTGCATATACAGCCTCCTTTTGTGCCTCCAGTGGCACTTTGGGATCTCACTGTAGTTTTGGGTTCCAAAAGTCACATTGGTTGAACCACTTAAATCTGTGGAGTTAAAATATCTCACATGGAAAGTGGTCATGCTGTTGGCTCTGGCCTGGGCCAGGCGCGTGTCAGTATTGGCGGCTTTATCCTGAAAAAGCCCTTATCTGATTTTCCATTCGGACAGGGCGGAATTGAGGACTCGTCCTCATTTTCTCCCTAAGGTGTTTTCAGCGTTTCACCTGAACCAACCTATTTGTGGTGCCTGCGGCTACTAGGGACTTGGAGGACTCCAAGTTACTAGACGTTGTCAGGGCCCTGAAAATATATGTTTCCAGGACGGCTGGAGTCAGGAAATCTGACTCGCTGTTTATCCTGTATGCACCCAACAAGCTGGGTGCTCCTGCTTCTAAGCAGACTATTGCTCGTTGGATTTGTAGTACAATTCAGCTTGCACATTCTGTGGCAGGCCTGCCACAGCCAAAAATCTGTAAATGCCCACTCCACAAGGAAGGTGGGCTCATCTTGGGCGGCTGCCCGAGGGGTCTCGGCTTTACAACTTTGCCGAGCAGCTACTTGGTCAGGAGCAAATACGTTTGTAAAATTCTACAAAATTGATATCCTGGCTGAGGAGGACCTGGAGTTCTCTCATTTGGTGCTGCAGAGTCATCCGCACTCTCCCGCCCGTTTGGGAGCTTTGGTATAATCCCCATGGTCCTTACGGAGTCCCCAGCATCCACTTAGGACGTTAGAGAAAATAAGAATTTACTTACCGATAATTCTATTTCTCATAGTCCGTAGTGGATGCTGGGCGCCCATCCCAAGTGCGGATTGTCTGCAATACTGGTACATAGTTATTGTTACCAAAAAATCGGGTTATTGCTGTAGTGAGCCATCTTTTCTAGAGGCTCCTCTGTTATCATGCTGTTAACTGGGTTCAGATCACAAGTTGTACGGTGTGATTGGTGTGGCTGGTATGAGTCTTACCCGGGATTCAAAATCCTTCCTTATTGTGTACGCTCGTCCGGGCACAGTATCCTAACTGAGGCTTGGAGGAGGGTCATAGGGGGAGGAGCCAGTGCACACCAGATAGTCCTAAAGCTTTCTTTAGATGTGCCCAGTCTCCTGCGGAGCCGCTATTCCCCCATGGTCCTTACGGAGTCCCCAGCATCCACTACGGATTATGAGAAATAGAATTATCGGTAAGTAAATTCTTATTTTTCCAAAGCAGGGATGGAGCATTGCGGGGGCGTTGCTTAGAAACGGGAGCGTGCCAGCGTGAACCGGTGGGGCGTGATCGGGGCTGCTGCGTTACAAGAGCCTGCCTTAACCAATATGATGCCCTAGGCAAGATTTTGGCTGGTGCACCCTAGCACCACCGCTAGTTCCGCCTCTGATCCTGCAAACCTTTCCCAGCACCATCACCCCTTACCCATAGCAGTCCTCATTTTGGTGCTCCTACCCACTATATTTTAAATAGGAACACTTTGCACATTCGGCGCACAGCCCAAAGAGGGGTGTGTTCTTTCTGGGAAGGGGCATGACCACAGAATAGTCCTCCCAATTCAAATTATGTCACACAGTACTGCAACTTCATTCACATTATATCATGCGATAGAGGGCCTAATTTAGATATGTTCGCTCGCAGGCTATTTTTTGCAGTGCTGCGAACAGATAGACGCTGTGTATTTTAGCTTTGCAAGTGTGCAAACGCGTGTGCAGACGCCCTGTACCAAAACAGCTTGTGCAGTTTCTGAGTAGCTCTGACCTTACTCAGCCGCTGCGATCACTTCAGCCTATTCAAGCCCGGAATGGATGTCAGACACCCACCCTGCAAACGCTTTGACACGCCTGCTTTTTTCCAAACACTCCCAGAAAACGGTCAGTTCACACCCAGAAACGTCTCCTTCCTGTCAGTCTCCTTGCGAACGCCCGTGCAAATGGAATCGACACTAGAACCTGTGCAAAACATCAATGCTGTTTGTACCCGTACGGCGCACCTGTGCATTGCTGTGCATACGCATGCACAGTAGTTACCTGTTCGCAGCGCTGCGAAAATCGCTAGACAGCGAACAGATCTGAATTAGGCCCATTGTCTCTAATTCACGATACATCACACAGTAGTACCACTTACATTACTCCTCACAGTAGTGCCCCTTATTCACATTACACCACACCATATTGCTCTTTATTCACATTAGACCACACAGTAGTGCCACTTTATATACGTTACTCCTTACAGTAGTGCCCCTTATCCACATTACACCACACTGAATTGCTCCTTATTTTCATTACACCAGACCATATTGCTCTTTATTCACATTAGACCATATGCCCCTTTCTACATGTTATGCCACACAATAGAGCACCTTATACACATATTGCCACACATTAGTAATGCCTTTATACACATTATATAACACAGTAATACCCCTTACACATAATGTGCCTAACATATTATGCCAAACTTTATTAATGCCCTTATACACATAATGTCCCTTAAACATTTGCCTCACATTATTAATGCCCTTATACACATAAGTACACACATTGGGGGTTATTCAATTGTTTGAAAAGTCATTTGGGTGTCTGTTTTTTCCTATCTAATAGACAGGAAAAAACAGACAACCAACTGACTTTTCAAACATTTAAATTCCCCATAATGTCCCTTACACATATGCCACACATTATTAGTACCCTTATACACATAATGACAAACATAATGTCCCTTACACATATGCCACACATTATTAATGCCTTTATACACATATAATTAAACACATAACATTCCTTACACTTATACCGCACATTTTTAATGCATTTATACACATGACACACATAATGTCCCTTACACATATGCTGAACACTACTGCACAACCGACCCACCTGCACACAGCACTCACAAGGTTGCTGACACTGTGACCTCTGCCTCTGCTTGGATACAGGTGTGTCCTCCTATATCTTGCCTCAGTACGCGATGCAGCAGGAGATGCCTGGTGTGAGTCAGCTGGCAACTCAGGGCCAGCTCTGCTAACGTCGGATGTCTTGTTTTGATGAAAATGCATATTATTTTCATTACTATGTGGCTATGATGCACAAGCAGCTTCTGCTGATTAAAATGATATGCTGCATGCCTATAGTCTGTGTGCGACTGTGGCTGTATCTGCATATGAAATGCTACGTTACACTGATTTCCAGGAATACACTGTAATGTAGCATATTGTATGCAGATACAGCTGCAGTCACACACAGAATATAGGCATGATGCATATCATTTTAATCAGCAGAAGCTGCTTGTGCCCCTAGGCATACCAAATGCCCTATGCATTTGTCTAGTTTGCCTATACCTAGGGCCGGCTCTGTGCCTTACGTCACACGCAGCCGCCATGATCAAAGAGACGGAGGCTGGACCGCTGCAGGCGCAGCCAGGCTGCAGCGGCAGGAGTCTTCCTTAATTTTAGCGATCAAGCAGAAATTGTGGTGCGATCGCAATTTTTGCTTGATAAAGGGGTGGGGGGTGGAACCTGAACCAGGCCCTATGTTCTGCTCAGCATGCAGGACCTGGAGCAATGATTTCTGCTAATTACTCTTCTACTGCACAGAAGGGGCAGGGACATTGAATGAAGGGGCCCTGGTACATGACTTCCAGGGTGGTAGGGTGTGTTTAATATGTAGCGGATGGGTGGATAGTGGAGTGGGCATAATATTCATCATTTTCTGGTGGGAGGGCAGCTTGCTTAACTGCAGATATCTCAAGTTCCTGGAAATAGATTTCTTAGCTTTGAATGGGATAAAAAAAAAAATAGAGATTCTCCCCCTTCAGGAGGTGCTGGGTACCTGGGCATCAGAGTTCACGAGCCAGAGCAATCCACCAATGAATATATACAAATATATTATAATATATATTAGGCGTGTGGAGCTGGAGCCAGCTGTTAGAAGGCTGATATCTCTTGGTCTGGGCATAGTAGAGACAAGCTGCCAGTGTCCACCACATGGGGGGAAAGCCACAGCTTTTCGGGTACACCGTCAGAAAAACTCAAAGTCAGACAGAACCCGAGATATCTGGCTGGGAAAAGCAATGAATAAGCTTGGATGTGGACCACAGCTTTGAAGTCGGATCTCTCTGTTTCCCCAGGGCAGATTCTAAAAAATCTGGTACCCCTGGAAAGAGGGGACCATCAGCTATCAGACTAGGGCCCTTATACACCTGGTGCAATGTGTAAAAGGAAAGTGGGCTCTATCTGGTGCAATGTGTTAAAAATGGGGCTCTAACTGGTGCAATGTGTAAAAGGAATGGGGGCTCTTCCTGGTGCAGTGTGTAAAAGGGAGCTCTACTTGGTACAGTGTGTAAGAGGGCTCTACCTGTCATTGTATAAGGGAACTGTACCTGGCATAATGTGTAAAAGGGGCTCTACCTGGTGTAGAGTATATGAAGGCTCTCCCTGGTACAATGTGTATAAGTGGGACGACTGTGTGGCGTAATTTGAATAATGGAGACTACTGTGTGGCATTATATGAATTTGTATTATTTTGAGACCATGCCACTTCCCCCTGAAGTCATGCCCCTAGATTTTTCCAGCGCACCTTTGTGGGGGGCACCAATTTTATTTCTGGCACCAAAATGTATAGTTGTGATTCTGGGATCCAGTATGATATGCCAGCGTTCAGAATACCCATGCTGGCATCCCGATTTCTCTTACGTCCTAGAGGATGCTGGGGTCCAATTTAGTTCCATGGGGTATAGATGGGTCCACTAGGAGCCACTGGCACTTTAAGAGTTTAATAGTGTGGGCTGGCCCCTCCCTCTATGCCCCTCCTACCAGACTCAGTTTAGAAAATGTGCCTGGAGGAGCCGGTCACAGCTAGGGGAGCTCCTAGGAGATTTCTTAGTTTGTGGGACTTAGTTTCTGCTTCGTGGGACTTAAGGGGGGAGTAGGAACCAACTTAATAGAGAGTTAATGGTTCTCTATCTGCGCTGACAGGACACTGAGCTCCTGAAGGTGATGATCGCAAGCCCATGAGGCAACTGCTCACTCCCACAGCACGGCCGCCACCCCCTAACAAAGCCAGAAGATAGAAGAGTGGTGAGTATGGTGCCAGCATCACGGTTAGCGGGTCGCCGGCGAGTATGGTGGCACAAGGGTTGGAGCACAGCTCTGAGGGGCTGTGCTCCGGTATGGCTCTGCAACATCTCTGCATGTAGATGCTGGAGGGGAGTCCCCAGTCAGCAGGTTAACCCTACACTGGTCATAGCATTTACAGGGGCTAATCCCACTGTTAACATATAAAATCCTGAAGCCAGTTTAAATAATAAGTGCGGGAAGCCACGCACCAGGTCAGGGCGCGGGGCTTCCCCTCAGAGTGGATCCAGCATTCAACAGCGCCATTTTCTCCCTGCAGATTACACAGAACGCTGACAGGGAGCGCTGCCCTTCACATAACTCCAATGCCTCGCGGTACCAGGGTGGAGTGTGATAACAGTACTAACTGTTCTATTAACTAACTGTTCTGTTCTGTGTGCCAAGTGGGCTTGGCACACAGCGCAGTTGCCCTGAGGGCGCACGGCCAGCGGCATGTAATGAGTCAAATTGACTCATTACATGCCTCTGAAGTCTGCGCCGTGCGCCGTCGCCGCGCTGTGGAGGACAGCTACAGCACCGGGCAGCAGAGAAGGAGGAGGAGGGAGGGGGAGCAGGGAGCCGCAGCAGCGCTATTTCATTGGTAGTAAACGCCGCTGCAGCATCCCCCTCTCCTTCCGTATTGGCTGCCCGGCGCTGCTGTGGATGCTGGGATGCAGTTCCTCCATCCCAGCATCCACAGCAGCGCCGGGCAGCCAATACGGAAGGAGAGGGGGATGCTGCAGCGGCGCTTACTACCAATGAAATAGCGCTGCTGCGGCTCCCTGCTCCCCCTCCCTCCTCCTCCTTCTCACCTGCCTGCACCGAGGAAGCTGCACGAGGAGCCTGTCAGCGGGGAGATGGTAAGTATCTCTCTCTCTCTCTCTCTCTCTCTCTCTTTTAGGAGGACACCGTCTGCCATAATGTGTAAAAAGGGGACTGGCTGCCGCAATGTGTAAAAAGGGGACTGGCTGCCGCAATGTGTAAAAAGGGGGACTGGCTGCCGCAATGTGTATAAAGGGGGACACCGTCTGCCGTAATGTGTAAAAACGGGGACGCTGTCTGCTGTAATGTGTAAAAAGGTGACGCTGTCTGCCGTAATGTTAAAAAAGGTGACGCTGTGTGCTGTAATGTGTAAAAAAGGGGACGCAGTCTGCCGCAATGTGTAAAAAGGGGGACTGGCTGCAGCAATGTGTATAAAGGGGGACACCGTTTGCCGTAATGTGTAAAAACGGGGACGCTGTCTGCTGTAATGTGTAAAAAGGGGACGCTGTCTGCCGTAATGTTAAAAAAGGGGACGCTGTGTGCTGTAATGTGTAGAAAAGGGGACGCTGTCTGCCGCAATGTGTAAAAAGGGGGACTGGCTGCCGCAATGTGTTAAAAGGGAGACTGCATGCTGTAATGTGTAAAAAGGGGGACGCTGTCTGCTGTAATGTATAAAAGGGGCTCTACCAGGTGTAGTGGCGCTACTGTGCAGCGTAATTTGAATAATGTAGACTACTGTGCACCGTAGTATGAATTGCTATTATTTTGTGGCCACGCCCCTTCCCCATGAAGCTATGCCCCTATAAATTTTTCGCACGCATACGGCGCGCACTGCCCCTATCTTACATGGGGGGGGGCGCGCCACTGTCGTTTCTTGCACACACCGCTAAAATGCCTAGTTATGGCACTGCCGGATGGTTTGGTAAGGCCAATGTTGAACCTAAAGTCATTGAACCCATACTTACAAGTGATCAAGTTCAAGATGGAGTCTCTGAGAGTGGTGGTCTCAGGTCTGGAGGAGGGGGAATTCCTGGTATTCCTGGATATCAAGGATGCGAACCTTCACATTCCGATCTGGCCACCTCACCAGGACTATCTAAGGTTTGCGATACAGGACTGTCACTACCAGTTCCAGGCCCTGCCATTCGTCCTCTCCACAGCACCGAGGGTGTTCACAAAGGTCATTGCAGAGATGATGCTCCTCCTCCTCCGCAAGCAGGGAGTAAACATTATTCCATACCTGGACGATCTACTGATAAAGGCATCTTCCAGGGAAAGGCTGTTGCAGAGTATTGTTCTCTCAATTCAACTACTCCTGGATCATGGGTGGATCCTAAATCTTCCAAAGTCACATTTAGAACCAACAAGGAGACTACCCTTCCTGGGGATGATCCTTGACACGGAGGTGCAGAGGGTGTTTCTACCAGTAGAGAAAGCGTTGGTGATCCAATCAATGGTCTGGGATGTCTTGAAACCAGCCTGGGTGTCGGTTAATCAGTGCATTCACCTTCTGTGAAAGGTGGTAGCCTCCTACGAGGCTCTACAGTATGGCAGATTCAATGCACAGTCCTTCCAGCTGGATCTCCTGGACAAGTGGTTGGGATCGCATCTTCACATGCACCAGCGGATACGCCTATAGCCGAAAGCCAGAATTTCAAACCTCTGGTGGCTCCAAACTTCTCACCTGCTCGAGGGCCGCAGATTCGGGATTCAGAACTGGATCCTTCTAACCACGGATGCAAGTCGCAGAGGTTGGGGAGCAGTCACTCAGGTGGAAAACTTCCAAGGAAAGTGGTCCAGTCAGGAATCTCTCCTTCCAATAAATGTTCTGGAACTGAGGGCCATTTACAATGGCCTTCTACAAGTGGCATATCTTCTGCAAGCTCAAGCCATTCAGGTTCAGTCGTACAATGTCACAGCGGTGTCCTACATAAACAGGCAGGGCGGATCGAAGAGCAGAGCTGCAATGTTAGAGATAACAAAAATCCTCATCTGGGCAGAAAGACACGCGGTGGCGTTGTCGGCGATCTTCCTTCCAGGAGTGGACAACTGGGAGGCAGACTTCCTCAGCAGACACGATCTCCATTCAGGAGAATGGGGAATCCACCCAGAGGTGTTCGCAGAGGTAACAAGCCAATGGGGCGTACCTCAAGTATACATGATGGCCTCTCGCCTCAACAAGAAGCTTTGGAGGTACTGTTACAGGTCACGAGACCCACAAGCAGTGGCGGTGGATGCTCTGGTAACTCTGTGGGTGTTCCAGTCGGTGTATGTGTTCCCTCCACTTCCACTCATCCCAAGGATTCTCAAACTAATAAAAAGAACAAGAGTTCAGGTGATCCTCATTGCTCCGGACTGGCTAAGAAGGGCTTGGTACGCGGATCTTCTGGAATTACTACTGGAAGATCCGAGACGTCTTCCTCTTCACGAGGACCTTCTTCAACAGGGGACGTTCGCTTATCAAGACTTACCACAACTATGTTTGATGGCATGGAGGGGTATTCCGAACAAGGTTATTCCTACCCTGATACAGGCTAGGAATGGAGTAACGTCTAAACATTACCATCGACTTTGGAAAAAGTACGTGTCTTGGTGTGAATTCAAGAAGTTTCCTATGGTGGAGTTTCAACTTGGACAGTTTCTCCTCTTCCTGCAAGCAGGTGTGGATATGGGTCTGCGTTTGGGATCCATAAAAGTCCAGATTTCGGCCTTATCCGTTTTCTTCCAGAAACAACTGGCTTCCCTCCCTGAGATTCAGACATTTTTGAAAGGGGTTCTGCACATCCAGCCTCCCTTTGTGCCTCCTACGGCACCCAGGGATCTTAACGTGGTGTTGCAGTTCCTGGATTGGTTCAAACCTTTAAAGGAGGTTGAGGTCAAGTTTCTCACATGGAAGGTTGTCACGCTGTTGGCCTTAGTTTCAGCTAGGCGTGTGTCGGAATTGGGGGCTTTGTCTTGTAAAAGACCCTACTTAATCTTCCATGAATATAGAGCTGAACTCATGACACGTCAGCAGTTCCTTCCAAAAGTTGTGTCAGATTTTCATATCAACCGACCTATTGTGGTGCCAGTTGCTACTGGCTCCTCAATTCCATCAAAGTCATTATATGTTGTAAGGGCTCTGAAGATCTATGTAAAGAGGACTGCTCGTCACAGAAAGTCGGACTCTCTGTTTGTCCTGTATGATCCCAAGAAAATTGTGTGTCCTGCTTCTAAGCAGACGATCTCTCGCTGGATCAGGTTCACTATCCAGCATGCATATTCTTCGGCAGGATTGCAGTATCCAAAATCCTTTCAGGCACACTCTACTCGTAAGGTGGGATCTCCCTGGGTGGCTGCCCGGGGGGTCTCGGCTTTTCAACTTTGCCAAGTGGCTACTTGGTCAGGGTCGAACACGTTTGCTAAGTTCTACAAGTTCGATACTTTGGCATCTGAGGACCTACAGTTTGGTCAATCTGTTCTGCAGGAGCCTCCGCGCTCTCCCTCCCGTTCTGTGAGCTTTGGTACATCCCCATGGTACTAATGTGGACCCCAGCATCCTCTAGGACGTAAGAGAAAATAGGATTTTAATCGCCTACTGGTAAATCCTTTTCTCGTAGTCCGTAAAGGATGCTGGGCGCCCGCCCAGTGCTTCGTTATCCTGTAGTAGCTATTTGTTTCAGTACTGTTTTGTTCTTGGTTAAGTACTGTGTTGTTACTTGGTTAAGTAATGTTGTTTAGATGTTGCTGAGTTTTCAAACTCCAATATAGACAGTGGGCGCTAGTATACTGACTGTTAGACACCTATAAAAACACTTTAATAGTGACTGCAGCTTCACAATTTGGGGTGCTGAACCTCAAATAAAAATGGATATACAAACAAAAAAACAATAGGAAGCGCTGTCACCAAAAGTATCAAATTTAATAAAAGTTGTTTTACATTATTCATAATAACTCACACAATATTATAAAACCAACTCTCCTGGTAGTTTTAAACCATTCTACTGACTCAATGCTACAGATACAATGTTACTTTAGATTTTATACAGTAACTTTTTAGTGTCCACGCTAGGAGGCTCTCTTTGATATACTGTATCAATATTGAATTGATCTTTAGTAAGATCCTCAGAGAAGTCTCTAAAATATGCAGGCTCCACGCGTGGGCTAATTAAATGAATGAGCTCACTAATGCCCTTAATTTTTATAACAATTGTAGGATGCACATTTTAGATGATTTGTGATCAATTATACCACAGTGTTCGGTTCAGTTATACAATGAATTAAAGCATGCTACTCTTGTCACAGCTCGCCTGACTGTGTGGCCCGGAATTTAAGAGACTTTGCTAGGGTGATATTGATACAGTGTATCAAAGAGAGCCTCCTAGCGTGGACACTAAAAAGTTACTGTATAAAATCTAAAGTAACATTGTATCTGTAGCATTGAGTCAGCAGAATGGTTTAAAACTCCCAGGAGAGTTGTTTTTATAATATTGTGTGTGTTATTGTGAATAATGTAAAAACAACTTTTATTAAATTTGATACTTTTGGTGACAGCGCTTCCTATTGGTTTTTTTTTTTTTTTTTTGAGTTTTCAAGTTGGTTAGCTTGGTTTGCCTTGTATGTGTGAGCTGGTGTGAATCTCGCCACTATCTGCAGTGGCTCCCAAAGGACCCGTCTATACCCCATGGTACTAAATAGAACCCCAGCATCCTCTAGGACAGGCCTGGCCAACCTGTGGCTCTCCAGCTGTTGTAAAACTACAAGTCCCATCATGCCTTGCCAAAGTTTTGCTATTAGGGAATGCTAAAACTGTGGCAGGGCATGCTGGGATGTTTAGTTTCACAACATCTGGAGAGCCACAGGTTGGCCAGGCCTGCTCTAGGACGTAAGAGAAATAGTCTTAATAACCGTATACAATGTCAAAGTGCAGCAAAGAAGGCAAGTAAGGTGCTAGCGTGCATAAAACGGGGCATTGAGACAAGGGACGAGGATGTAATCCTGCAGCTGTATAAATCAATGGTACGTCCGCACCTGGAATATTGTGTTCAGTTTTGGGCACCACATTATAAAAAAGATATCTGTGAACTCGAAAGGGTTTAAAGGCGTGCTACTAAATTGATTAAAAGGCTAGAGGGACTGGATTACGAGAAAAGGCTTACTAGGTTGAATATGTATACACTGGAAAAGAGGCATCTAAGAGGAGACATTATTAATATCTTCAAATATGTAAAGGGACATTACAAAGAGTTATCAGAGGAATTGCTTATTAAAAAAAACTTTGTATAGGACACGAGGACACTCGCTGAGGATAGAGGAGAGAAAATTCCGTACGCAGCAGAGGAAAGGGTTCTTCACTGTTAGGGCAATAAGGATTTGGAATTCCCTGCCAGAGAAGGTGGTAATGGCGGAATCTGTAAATGCAGTTAAAAATGGATTGGATAAATTTCTGACTGAAAAAGATATCCAAGGTTATAGAATTTAAAATATCAACTTTGATAATCTGGGATTAACATGATTTATAGTTGTTAACTAGACATAAAACATTACTTCAGCAGGGACATTATAATGAACTTGGCTTAATACAGAATACAGGTTGAAGCCGATGGGCATCTTTTCAACCTCATTAACTATGTTACTATGTTACAGTCCCTTTATACATTGCCAGGTAGAGCCCCTCTTACACACTGCACCAGGAAGAGTCCCCATTCCTGTTACACATTGCACCAAGTAGAGCCCCCTTTTATACATTGCACCAGATAGAGCCCCCTTTCCTTTTGCACATTGCACCAGGTGTATAAGGGAGCTAGGCTGATAGCTGAACGTCCCCTCTTTCGGGGGGTAACATATTTTTAAAATTGGCCCTGGGGAAACTGAGATATCTGACTTCAAAGCAGTGGTCTCCATCCAAGCTTATTAATTGATTCTCCTAGCCAGATATCTCAGGTTCTGTCTGACTTTGAGTTTTTCTGACAGTGTACCCCAAAAGATGGCATTCTCCCCTTTTGGTTGACTCTGGCAGCTTGTCTCTACCATACCCAGATCCAGAGATATCAGCCTTCAAGCAGCAGGCTCCAGCTCCACATGCCTAATATATATTATAATATATTTGTATATTTTCGTTGGTGGATTGCTCTGGCTCCTGAACTCTGATCCCCAGGTCCCCAGCACCTCCTGAAGGAGGGGGGGGGGGGGGGGGGGATAGCTACATTTTTAATCTCATTCAAAGTTAAAAAAATCTATTACCAGGAACTTGAGATATCTGCAGTCAAGCAAGCTGCCCTCCCACCAGAAAATGATGAATATTAAGCCCACTCCACTATCCACCACTCCCCTACATATTAAAAACCCCCTACCACCCTGGAAGTCATGTACCAGGGCCCCTTCATTCAGCACAATGTAAACTTTCTACAGTTTAGTGTTCACCCTCCCACAACATCACTGACCACCTGTGCAGTAGAGGAGTAATTAGCAGAAATTACTGCTCCAGGTCCTACATGCAGAGTGGAATATAGGGCCTGGTTCAGGTTCCACCCCCCCCCCCCCCCCCCCTTTTCCAAGCAGAAATTGCGATCACACCGCAGGGGACCTGCCTCCATCTTTTTAAATGCGGTGGCTGCGTGTGACGTCACGCAGCCGCCCCAATCATGCCCCTGTCATGTCCACCCCATTCATGCTGGCACGCCCCCCATTTCCAAGCCACGCCCCCGCAAAGCTAAGTCTCTGCCTTGGAAAAGGAGCGTTGCTGCACCCTGCCCCACGAACACTTCATTTGCATTTTCTGCGGGCGCACACAGAAAATGCGGGCGCAGGACAGGCCCTGTGCATGCACCGCATCCTTTTAATAATTTTTGCGTTTGGATTGCGTATTGCGATCCGTCCTGAATTGGGCCCATAAAACACCCCCTACCACCCACGGGACACCAAAGCTGCCGCTGATAGCACCCCTTCCACTAGAGGATGGGTAGGGGCCCCAGTGCATTGCTGTGCCCAGGGGCCTACACTGCTGTTAAGACATCCCTGGTTTGTGTGTGTGTGTGTGTGTGTGTGTGTGTGTGTGTGTGTGTGTGTGTGTGTGTGTTATACTTACTTCAGCCTCCAGAGCAGCTGCTTCCACCTGGCTGCCGGTTTGTCAACCGCGCTATGTTCTTCTCCTACTGCGGACATTGGGAATTGGGAGGGGCGGAGCGTAGGTGGTACAGGATGCTGCAGTCACTGCAGCGTGCCAATGCAGGCTGCCTGTCACTGTGTGAGCAGGAGCCGGTATAGTACAACACTGGCGGGGCAGCGACGGAAGCACAGCTGTGGGGGTGCTGACTATCTAAGGATGTATGGGTGTTTTTGCACCCCGTTCCAACACCCAGAACGATTATCTAAGGTGGTCTGCGTCCAATTCTGGCACCCAACAAGGCTATCTAAAGATGTCTCTGTGTTCTGCACACTAGCACGGTACCGAGAATAGGTATCCAAGGTGGTCTGCTGCCCGTTTCGGAACCCAGAATGGGTATCTAAGGTGGTCTACATCCTATTCCGGCACCCGGAACAGCTATCTAAGGTGGCCTGCGCCCTATTACGGTACCCGGAATGGCTATCTAAGGGTGTCTGGGTGTTCTGCACACCATTTAGGGAGATGAAACAGCAATCTAATGTGGTCTGCACCCTGTTCCGGCACCCGGAACGGTTGTCTATGATGGTTTGAGCCCTGTTCCGGCACCCGGTACAGGTATCTATAGTGGTCTGCCCCCTATTCTGGCACCCTGAACAGCTATATAAGGTTGTCTGGGTGTCCTGCACACCATTACGGCACATGAAACAGCTATCTAAGGTGGTCTACATCCTGTTCCGGCACCCGACACACTTGTCTATGATGGTTTGAGCCCTGTTCTGGCACCTGGAACAGGTATCTAAGGTGGTCTGCGGCCTATTCCGGCAACCGGAACAGCTATCTAAGGTTGTCTGGGTGTTCTGTACACCATTCCGGCACATGAAACCGCTATCTAAGATGGTCTGCATCCTGTTCCGGCACCCGGACCGGTTGTCTAAGATGGTTTGAGCCCTGTTCCGGCACCCGGAACAGGTATCTAAGGTGGTCTGCGCCCTATTCCGGCAACCAGAACAGCTATCTAAGGTTGTCTGGGTGTTCTGTACACCATTCCGGCACATGAAACCGCTATCTAAGATGGTCTGCATCCTGTTCCGGCACCCGGACCGGTTGTCTAAGATGGTTTGAGCCCTGTTCCGGCACCCGGAACAGGTATCTAAGGTGTTCTGCACCCTATTCCGGCACCCTGAACAGCTATCTAAGGTTGTCTGGGTGTTCTGTACACTATTCCGGCACCTGAAACCGCTATCTAAGATGGTCTGCATCCTGTTCCGGCACCCGGACCGGTTGTCTAAGATGGTTTGAGCCCTGTTCCGGTACCCGGAACAGGTATCTAAGGTGTTCTGCGCCCTTTTCCGGCAACCTGAACAGCTATCTAAGGTTGTCTGGGTGTTCTGTACACCATTCCGGCACATGAAACCGCTATCTAAGATGGTCTGCATCCTGTTCCGGCACCCGGACCGGTTGTCTAAGATGGTTTGAGCCCTGTTCCGGCACCCGGAACAGGTATCTAAGGTGGTCTGCGGCCTATTCCGGCAACCGGAACAGCTATCTAAGGTTGTCTGGGTGTTCTGTACACCATTCCGGCACATGAAACAGCTATCTAAAATGGTCTGCCTCCTGTTCCGGCACCCGGACCGGTTGTCTAAGATGGTTTGAGCCCTGTTCCGGCACCCGGAACAGGTATCTAAGGTGGTCTGCGGCCTATTCCGGCAACCGGAACAGCTATCTAAGGTTGTCTTGGTGTCCTGCACACCATTCCGGCACATGAAACAGCTATCTAAGGTGGTATGCATCCTGTTCCGGCACCCGGAATGGTTGTATAACCTGGTCTGCGTCCTGTTTCGGCACCCGGAACAGGGTTCTAAGGTGGTCTGCGCCCTATTCCGGCACCCGGAACAGTTATCTAAGGTTGTCTGGGTGTCCTGCACATCATTCCGGCACCTGAAACCGCTATGTAAGATGGTCTGCATCCTGTTCCGGCACCCGGACCGGTTGTCTAAGATAGTTTGAGCCCTGTTACGGCACCCGGAACAGGTATCTAAGGTGTTCTGCGCCCTATTCCAGCAACCGGAACAGCTATCTAAGGTTGCCTTTGTGTCCTGCACACCATTCCGGAACACAGAACAGCTATCTAAGGTGGTATGCATCCTGTTCCGGCACCCGGAATGGTTGTATAACCTGGTCTGCGTCCTGTTTCGGCACCCGGAACAGGGTTCTAAGGTGGTCTGCGCCCTATTCCGGCACCCTAAACAGTTATCTAAGGTTGTCTGGGTGTCCTGCACACCATTCCGGCACCTGAAACCGCTATCTAAGATGGTCTGCATCCTGTTCCGGCACCCGGACCGGTTGTCTAAGATAGTTTGAGCCCTGTTCCGGCACCCAGAACAGGTATCTAAGGTTGTCTGGGTGTTCTGTACACCATTCTGGCACATGAAACCGCTATCTAAGATGGTCTACATCCTGTTCCAGCACCCGGACCGGTTGTCTAAGATGGTTTGAGCCCTGTTCCGGAAGCCGGAACAGGTATCTAAGGTGGTCTGCGCCCTATTCCGGCACCCTGAACAGCTATCTAAGGTTGTCTGGGTGTTCTGTACACCATTCCGGCACATGAAACCGCTATCTAAGATGGTCTGCATCCTGTTCCGGCACCCGGACCGGTTGTCTAAGATGGTTTGAGCCCTGTTCCGGCACCCGGAACAGGTATCTAAGGTGGTCTGCGCCCTTTTCCGGCACCCGGAACAGGTATCTAAGGTTGTCTGGGTGTCCTGCACACCATTCCGGCACCTGAAACCGCTATCTAAGATGGTCTGCATCCTGTTCCGGCACCCGGACCGGTTGTCTAAGATGGTTTGAGCCCTGTTCCGGCACCCGGAACAGGTATCTAAGGTGGTCTGCGCCCTTTTCCGGCACCCGGAACAGGTATCTAAGGTTGTCTGGGTGTTCTGTACACCATTCCGGCACATGAAACCGCTATCTAAGATGGTCTGCATCCTGTTCCGGCACCCGGACCGGTTGTCTAAGATGGTTTGAGCCCTGTTCCGGCACCCGGAACAGGTATCTAAGGTGGCCTGCGCCCTTTTCCGGCACCCGGAACAGGTATCTAAGGTTGTCTGGGTGTTCTGTACACCATTCCGGCACATGAAACCGCTATCTAAGATGGTCTGCATCCTGTTCCGGCACCCGGACCGGTTGTCTAAGTTGGTTTGAGCCCTGTTCCGGCACCCAGAACAGGTATCTAAGGTGGTCTGCGGCCTATTCCGGCAACCGGAACAGCTATCTAAGGTTGTCTGGGTGTTCTGTACACCATTCCGGCACATGAAACCGCTATCTAAGATGGTCTGCATCCTGTTCCGGCACCCGGACCGGTTGTCTAAGATGGTTTGAGCCCTGTTCCGGAACCCGGAACAGGTATCTAAGGTGGTCTGCGCCCTTTTCCGGCACCCGGAACAGGTATCTAAGGTTGTCTGGGTGTCCTGCACACCATTCCAGCACCTGAAACCGCTATCTAAGATGGTCTGCATCCTGTTCCGGCACCCGGACCGGTTGTCTAAGATGGTTTGAGCCCTGTTCCGGCACCTGGAACAGGAGTCTATGGTGGTCTGCCCCTATTCTGGCACCCTGAACAGCTATTTAAGGTTGTCTGGGTGTTCTGTACACCATTCCGGCACATGAAACCGCTATCTAAAATGGTCTGCATCCTGTTCCGGCACCCGGAACGGTTGTCTAAGATGGTTTGAGCCCTGTTCCGGCACCCGGAACAGGTATCTAAGGTGGTCTGCGGCCTTTTACGGCACCCTGAACAGCTATCTAAGGTTGTCTGGGTGTCCTGCACACCATTTCGGTACATGAAACAGCAATCTAATGTGGTCTGCATCCTGTTCCGGCACCCGGAACGGTTGTATAAGCTGGTCTGCACCCTGTTCCGGCACCTGGAACAGGAGTCTATGGTGGTCTGCCCCCTATTCTGGCACCCTGAACAGCTATCTAAGGTTTTCTGGGTGTCCTGCACACCATTTTGGCACATAAAACGGCTAGCTAATGTGGTCTGCATCCTGTTCCGGCACCTGGAATGGTTGACTCTGATGGTTTGAGCCCTGTTCCGGCACCCGGAACAGGGATCTAAGGTGGTCTGAGCCCTATCTCGGCACCCTGAACAGCTATATAAGGTTGTCTTGGTGTCCTGCACACCATTCCGGCACATGAAACAGCTATCTAAGGTGGTCTGCATCCTGTTCCAGCACCCGGAACGGTTGTCTATGATGGTTTGAGTCCTGTTCCGGCACCCGGAACAGCTATCTAAGGTGGTCTGCGCTCTATTCTGACACCCTGAACAGCTATCTAAGGTTGTCTGGGTATCCTGCACACCATTCCGGCACATGAAACAGCTATCTATAGTGGTCTGCATCGTGTTCCAGCACCTGAGACAACATCTAAGGTTATTTGGTTGTTCTGCAAACCATTCCAGCACCGGGAACAGGTATCGAAGATTGCCTGCATCCTGCTCCGGCACTCGAAACGACTTTCTAAAGTGGTCTGCATTCCATTCCATCTCCCGGATTAGCTATTTAAGGTTGTCTAAGTGTTCTGCACCCCGTTTCGGCACCCGGAACAGCTATCTAAAGTTATTTGGGTGTTCTGCACACCATTCCGGCACCCGGAACGTGCATCTAAGGTGGCCCGTGTCCTTTTCCGGCACCCGAAACAGCTATCTAAGGTTATTTGGGTGTTCTGTACACCATTCCGGCACACTGAATGGCTCTCTAAGGTTGTTTGAGTGTTCTGCACCCCATTCCGTTACCAGGAACAGGTATCTAAGCTGGTCTGTGTACTATTATGGCAGCTGTAACGACTATCTAAGGTGGCCTGCGTTCCATTCCATCTCCCGGAATAGCTATCTAAGGTTGTCTGAGCGTTCTGTACTCCATTCCGGCACCTGGACCAGGTATCTAAGGTTGACTGGGTGTTCTACACTCCATTCAGGCACTGGGAACAGCACTATAAGGTGGACTGCGCCCCGT